>NW_025318060.1:0-16011 GCF_018873765.1 Telopea speciosissima
AAGTGGAAATCAGCAATGATGGAAGAAATGCAAGCCTTTAAAAAGAACGATACATGGGAACTTGTGGTTCTTCCTCCAGGAAAGAAACCAGTTGGATGTAAGTGGGTGTTTGTGGTGAAACAGAAGGTAGATGGCACTGTGGATCAATACAAAGCACGTTTGGTTGCAAAAGGATTTACTCAGACTTATGGGATCGATTATTAGGAGACCTTTGCACCAGTTGCGAAATTAAACACCGTCAGAGTGCTACTTTCTTGTGTAGTGAATCTTGGCTGGGAGTTGCAACAATTAGATGTGAAGAATGCCTTCCTCCATGGAGAACTTGACGAGGAAGTGTACATGGACATTCCACCAGGTTTCTCTTGTGATAAGACCAGCGGGAAAGTTTGTAAATTGAAGCGTGCTTTATATGGGCTGAAACAGTCCCCCTGTGCTTGGTTTGGACGATTTCATAAGGCAATGGTCTCTGTAGGTTATAAGCAGAGCAACGCTGATCATACCTTGTTTATCAAGAAAAATTGTGAAAAGGTAACTCTTCTAATAGTTTATGTGGATGATATTGTAGTGACCGGGAATGACAATCATGAGATCACCTAGTTGAAAACTTATCTTGGGCGAGAATTTGAAATAAAAGATCTGGGAAAACTAAAGTACTTTCTAGGGATAGAAGTTGCTCGGTCTTCTAAAGGCATCTTTCTTTCTCAAAGAAAGTACATCCTAGATTTATTGACCGAGACTGGAATGCTAGGGTGTCATCCCTCTGATACACCTATGGATGCTACTACCAGACTTAAAGAAAAGGAGGGAACTCCTGTCGACAAAGGTCGGTATCAAAGATTGATTGGTAAGCTCATTTATCTGTCTCATTCAAGACCTGACATAGCAGTATCTGTGAGTATGGTTAGTCAGTTCATGCATGATCCACATTCCTCTCACATGGATGCTGTTATCCGGATCCTTCGGTATTTAAAATCAGCACCGGGTAAAGGTATTCTTTTGTCTCCGAATGGTCATCTTCGTGTCGAAGCATATACTGATGTAGATTGGGCTGGTTCCTCTGACAGAAAGTCCATTTCTGGCAATTGCTCATTTGTTGGTGGCAACCTTATTACTTGGCGCAGTAAAAAGCAGAATGTCGTGGCAAGGTTTAGTGCTGAAGCAAAGTTTCGTGCTATGGCACAAGGTATTTGTGAGATGTTATGGCTCAAAGGTTTATTGCAAGATATTGGTACTCCTGTTCCTCTTCCTATGATGTTGTATTGTGATAACAAGGCTGCTATTAGCATTGCTCACAACCCTGTTCAGCATGATCGTACCAAGCATGTGGAGGTTGACAGGCATTTTATTAAAGAAAAGTTGGAAGGAGGGCTGGTGTGTGTTCCTTTTGTGCAATCTACTGACCAGCTTACAGATGTGTTCACGAAAGGCTTAAGTGGGAAGGTTTTTCATCCTATTCTGATTAAGTTGGGCATGGTTGACATTTATGCTCCAACTTGAGGGGGAGTGTTGAGATAGGCTGGTTACCCGATTGGGGTAACTAGTCCCAGTAGAACTATGATTGTCTTTATTTTATTTTTCCTTTTTTTCTGTTCTTTCCCCTCAGCCGAGTGCTATTTGGGTGATTCCTAGTTGTATTAGGAATTCCTAGTAGGACTAGGACTGAGGATTTATTTCTATTCCTACTGTGATTCATTGTAATTCAATTTAGTATAAATAAAGGGCCTGGGTGATCGGTTTTGATCACTCAAGCATTCAGATATCACAGCTGTTTACATATTGAGTTTTGGAGTTAAATACAGTCTATATATTCCATATAGAGGCACTAAGCTTACCAAATTTAAGATATCCCAAGCAAAAGGGTTATTCAAACATAAACAAATCAATATCGATTTCAAAAGCAACAAAGTAACTCTGTTGTCATACCTAAAATAATCAGCTTAAATGAGAATGAACTGTAATAGAGAAAATATAGAAAACAAGGAAACATTAAGATTCATATTGAACTCAAAAAATTTAACATTTTCACAGTAGTATCCTCCCACTGACTTCCTCAGATCCATTACCTAATTCTAGCAGACCAATCTTTCCTTTGAATACATCTACTAGTTGAGGAACTTCCTTCAGGTACTCGGTCACAAACTTCTCCATGGACTCATTACTCTTCATCAACATACTTCCTATACTATAATCTCTCTCCACTAGACCTTTCAATTGCAGAACTCGAAGAACCGAGCATCTTGGGATAACTCTCTTCTCCAAGCTATACCCGAAAATTTGTGGGTTCCTCATAATAACTGCCAATTCCCAACCCGTTTTGTTAACAGTGAAATCCATATAGCTCATAATCTTCTTCTCAGACAGTATCATAAACAAAGGGTACTTCTTAAATGCCATGAGAATCTCATCCTCAGAAAAATCCCACCTTCGATAAGCCTCCAATTTCAGCTTCCATGTCAATTTGTTCACTGACGTAAACACATATAGAGCAATCATAAACGGGAATTTTGAAAGATCGAAACCCATTTTCTTAATCTCCTCAACTTTCTGTTTGAACCGGCCATTTTTAGATGTGATAGTTTTGGGATAGTAGGTTAGTAAACGCACGATATTAGACTCAGGCACTCCGTTTTCTCTCAAGATTGCAATATTTCGAGCCACATTCTGTATTTCGCAATTGCTGAGACGATTTTGACGTTTTAGACCAATAACAACATTCTCCACAGTCCCAACGAAGCTTTTGAAGAAATTAAAAGCAGGCATGATTTGGTTTTCTAAGCTAGACCACAACACCCATGGGCCTCTGGAAAGGATTTTGGCAATGTCAGGGCTCGAAATGCCCACTGAATAGAAGAAATGAGAATCCACGAAGCCTCAAATGGAGTGAAAATCCACGAAGCCTCAAAGTTGGAGAACCTGCAGGTCCGTTTAGTAATGAGAAGTCATGCGATTCGACGTCTTGGAAGTCCAGACCAAAGGATCTCTCCATGGGACCGTAATTATATTTCACCTAGTGTGCAGGGAATGTTCACGTACATTAATAACTCACAGCCGTTTAGATGGAATCATGGGCCTTATTTTTTGCCACATGGCAATTCAACTAGCATTTTTTTTTTTTATGAAAGTGTAATCACACAAACTAGCATTTGATCTTAGCCAAAAGATCGAGGAAAGGTACTCGCAATTCAACTAGCACTGATAGTCTGAGTGATGCAGGTTCATCATAGAAATTGGGTTATTTCTTTAGAAATAGGCCTAGGATTGGGTTATATACACGTTGGGCCTTTGTTCCCAAGGGTTTTCTATGTATTGGGCCACTTTAATGAGCCTATCCTAGGGGTACATAGGTTGCATATGGGATTAGCCTAATACTTAGTTTATTTTTATGTTTTTTAAATTGAACCGGTTTAAATTGGTTGCATCCAATTGGTTCAATTTAAGTGATCATATGACTTGGTTAAGTGGTCATGTGATATAAGTTGGGCTGGATTAGGACTCTATAAGTCCAGCCATGTTTTGAGTTTATTTCCTTTAGTATTCTAGTTTCCTAGTCAGTTTAAGTTACCTAATAGATTAGGGATAGGGTTAGGCCATTCCTTTTTAGTGTCTAAGTCTATTTTTGAGTCTTCTATATAAGTTTGTAAGGGAGGCCAGCATTACATACGAATTTTGATTAATAAAAACTCAGTTTTATGCTTGCTGCCTTTGCTCCATCATGAGTGTGCCTTGTGAGTAATATCAAGGTTGCCTTGTGAGTAATATCAAGGTGAAGGGATTGGTGGATCTCCAATCGACTCCTTGCATCGTGAAGATTGGGAGGACTGCTACTTATCTTCTTGCATCTTGTAGATCGGGAGACCCCATTGTTCATCTTCAAAGCTGCTGCCATTGAAGATCTCTTCAAATCCAGTAAGTTTGAATTTGAATTTTGTTTAAACCTTCTTCTTCTCACTCCTACCCTAACTAGGATTCCTCCATAACTTCAAATCTGTCCATTAGTTTCAAACCAAACTTTCAGCATACATCCCTTACATCATTATTGACACTCGATCCAAAATCCAGCTCATAACTCCCACTCTATCCTCTCCATTCCTCCATTCCATTAAACCCAAAACCTGCAACTCAATTCTGTCTAGAATAGCAGAATTTTAAAACCTTCCCAAACCCTAATATTTATATGCCATTAAAGCCTCCTAGACCTGCATATTAAAACCCCATAAACCCCATTACGATTATTCAACCCTAACCCTAATTTCTGCCCTAATTAGCCTAAGCTGTCCCAATTGGCCAGCCTTGTTAAGTGATCCTATTACCCTGGTTCCTAGTGGGACTACTCCTACCTAGGACTACATATTACTGAGATTTTGTGAATATATTTTCCATGTCACCCACAATTTCAATTTAAACACAAATTTTTTTTGGGTGGGGGGGGGGGGGGGGGGGGGGAGTTCGATTCCTCTGTATGGGAGAATTACATACCCCTCCCCTGTACAATGGCCTAATTACACCTTCCTCCCTTGCATTTTTTCCAATTACATTCCGACCCCCTCTAGTTTGCAAGAATTCAAATGTTTGGAGGGTCGGAGAGAGAGAGGGAGAGAAAGACTCATGGATCGGGCTTCCTTTCTACCATACTATTTAAGAAAGTAAATTGATTTTATAAAGTATCACTATGTTGTGATTGTTGGCACCAAACACAACAATCATTCATCATCCAATTAATTTCTCAACTTGCTTTGGCTGTATTATGTATGTACGCATTTGTGACATTTCTCTTAATCCTTTTGTTATTTTTGTATCATTGCAATGCCCGTTTTGAACACGACTTCTCCAAAAGAGCTCTTTTATGCCAATTTGTGGGTTAGATTGTTTAGCTCAAGTCACATGCCTAGCTTTATCTAACTTTAGTGGGTCCCGCTCATGAGTAGTGAGTACTGTTTCCTATTGCTAGTATTGATCCCTCTTTGAAATTTTTTTTTTAAAATTTGTTTTGCTTCTACATGGCATCTGATGTTTCAATCCCAAGTCCAGAGAACAAAATGGTTATAGAAATTGTAGAAATGGGAAAATTTTGTATTGACTAAGCAATCTTGTTTATTTGAAATGAATTATATAAACTTAGTCTTACAAGAACAAGAAGATATCTTGTTAGTTGCATCATTGATTTTAGAACATTGGAATGAAGTCAAGATTGTACACATCAAAGAAGAAGTTGATAATATATCCTTGCTTTAGAGAAAGTAGAGAGAGACTTTCTTTCGCCCTTTCTTTCGCATGGTAAGGATGATGAGGTATATCCACTGTAATACTGCAAGAGAATTTGAATTTGTTTTCCTAAGCTAGTAAGGGAACAGCAGCCACAACTGTGTCACTTAGAGGCAAAATGCTTATATGAACCATAATAGCTTAATGTATTTCTTTTGATCAATTATTTGGAATTTTAATTCTATGGTTTCTGTCGACGTCCATTTGCAAGTTAAAATCCCTTCTAGTTATCAATTTTCTCGGATTTATTTCATGATTTCTTGTTTAATTTCACCGTTTCTTGATCCGATTGCATAGTTTTATATCTCTATTAAAACATCATACTAGACTTGTCTACTCCCATGTATCCAGGCATCGGAACCCTGGGGGAGGACAAGCTCTAGATCATATACCTACTAGTCTCACCTTCTCCTTGTTCTAGGCACCGGAGCCCTGAGGAGGGTAAGCACTAGTTACATCTATAGGTCACATCTATACCTTATTTCAGGCACCAAAGCCCTGGGATGGACGTGAACCTACTCATCATTAAGCCCTCACCCAGTACATAATCCCCTACTGGAAAGGGAACGGTAGCCACAGGGATGTTAAACATGAATACCACAATTAATATGCACATGCTTTACATTCTTTCTCATACTTCAGTTCTTCTTTTCTTACTCTCTCATAGCATTTACATTTCTTTCTTTTACATGGCATAATATATAAAATCATACCATCATTCTAACCATCACATTATACATTCCATATATCGTTCCACATTCATTAACTATATTCTTCATCACATTTCATACATGCACTTCATATCACTTAACAATCATTATCCAAGTACTGATGTATTAAGCATTAAAATTTCAACCAAAAAAAAAAAAAAGGCATTAAAATTAATAAAAACTTGATCATAATTATTCAATCAAATATCCTATCAAAGGCTCATCCTACATCAAGGATCATAAACCAAAAAGGCTAAACTAGAGATGAATAGGTAGCTGGACTTACCTTTGTCAAACCAGACTTCCTATGATCCCAACTGAGTTAACCAGCAGCAGCTCTATCCTCTTCATCTCTTTCTAATTCCTTTCAGTTCAGCAATAAAACTTCATCCCAAAACATGGTTTGAGTCCATGAGTCAGCCAATAATGCAGTTCCAACACGCTTCTGAATTTCAGCTTCTTATCTTCTTCTGTTTCCTCCCAAGCCGCAGAATCGGTTTCTATCTTGCTGGGAATATAATAGTTAACTTCTAATCCCACCTTCACATGTATGCATGTCCAAATAAATCCTAATTAGGACTAGTCTAATACTTACCAACTCTCATTAAACCCAGGTGAAATATCTAATGCTAATAACCCAATCATCCTAGTGTTAATCATAGTCAAACCTTAGTTAAATCTTAACTCAACACCTTATGACACCTCAAGCCATGGTATTATGTGACTTCACCTTATCATAACACTTCTTACTAACCATGCACAGCCTCATATGCCACCTCTTCCTTCCTCAGCCATGTGGCTGGCTTTGAACAACCAGCACCTCCTTCCCCATGCACAGCCTCATAGGCCACCTCCTCTTTCCTCAGCCATGTGGCTGGCCTTTCTTTGAATCTCCAGAATTCAAACAAACCATAACTATCCATATTTGAACCATTTTGTTCAGCCAAACCAAAACAAAACAAACCAAACCAGACCAGACCAGACCAGACCAAATCGAACCAAACCAAACCAAACCAAACCAAGCCACCTCCTATATTCACTTGGTGTATAAATTATAAAAATAAAACCTTATGTCATATATCTTTAATAACATAGGCATACATGGGTATTAATAAAATAATTTACTTGCCATAACAATACTATAAAATATTGCATCTCATTAAAATAATATAAAAAGATATTAAAACAAAATATTGAGCATTAAATAATTTACAATTTCATGCCATTGGTCTTACTTGAAAATTACAACTATGCCACTGCTCACCTACATTAATAGAATAATACAAGTATACTACTACATCATTAAAATAATGATAAGTAACTATTACACACACCCATTACAATGCTGGATTCGGATGATGAGGATGATGTGGAGATTGAGGAGGAACTCGAAGAAGCAATTGTTGGCAACACTGAACTTGCTCTGTTTGGTAGGGTGCTTGTCAGCAAACCCTATCGCCACCAGGCGGTAAATGAAGCCCTAATTGCTGCGTGGAATCCTAAGTATGGCGTGGAGGTCTTGCCTTTAGCTGAGCAAAAGTACTGCTTCCAGTTTCACCATGCTATTGATTTGAATAATGTGCTTGCGGAAGGTCCCTGGTCCATTTCCGGAAATCTGTTGCTTCTCGCACCATGGACTGGAGATGCAGAGGTCCAAACTAACACAACGGAATTCTGGGTCCAGTTTCATGAAATTCCGCCTGAACTGTTCACTCTGGACTTTGCTCACAAAGTCGCAGCGAACATTGGCTGGCCGATTAGAGCTATGGCGATAAGGGGAACCCAGTTTGGAGAGAAATTCGAATACCTGAGATGCCGTGTTTCCATCGATATTACCAAATCCCTCCGTGCTACTATCCCCATCAAAGGCCGTACTGGCATTCTCTGTTCCATCCATATCAGGTATGAGAAACTCCTTATCTTCTGCTATTATTGTGGAGTCATCGGTCAAGAAGATTGGCGGTGTGATGTTTTATATGATGCTCGCATAGCCCATGGACAGAGTCATGGTTGCACCCTCCCTTACCAGTGCCCTGAGTTTCCTTCCTTCCGCTATGGTCTCTCCCTCCGGGCAATGGCGCCATCCCCCAGGTTGATTGAGCAGGCTCCGCACCAATTCTACCCAAACCAGCCATCCCTGCCTAACATAGAGCAACAACCCACTGCTACCCCTCCGGTTACTGATCCCCAAAACCACCACCCATATCTGACACAACGGTTTCCTCATCCCAGCCACGTGGTGTGTCTCAAGTGGTGCACCATCCATTAGCCCCTGTCCATCACCCTACCCATTTGCCAGAAAGGACTGAACCTTTTTCTCTGTCCCAGACAAACACATCATCCACCCTGGCACCAAATCATGCTCATTCCATGATCATTACCTCTACTCCTCCTTACCTCATGCCTCCATCAAACCGTCCTAATTCTCATGCTGTCCTTCAGCAGGATCCCACTACCCAACATCTTCTGGCACACATTATGCAACAACCAGATGCATCAGCCACCCTCTTATCCCTTTTACCCTACCTCTCTGACATCCGGATCTCCAATGATAACCAATCTCACAACCCTAATGCCACGATGGAATCTGTGTTAGATTTTAGGTTGAAGAAGGAGAAGAGAAGAAAGAGAAGAGAGCAGCCACGGTTTTGGTGTTCAAGTGTTCTGTCTCTAACTTAGAGACTAACATGCTTATATTGAAAAGAATAGTAAATTACACCTAGGCCCTTGGCCTTATACAAATGACAGAAAATAAGAAAACAATATAAAGGAATATTTACACATATACCCCTGATACAATACAACCATTCTTAACACTCCCCCTCAAGCTGGGTGGTATATGTCACACATACCCAGCTTGTCTAACATAAAACTAAAGTGATTGGAGACAACTCCTTTGGTGAAGATATCAACCACTTGTTCATTCGTCTTCACAAAGGGAGTACAAATAGCCTTAGAGTCTATTTTCTCCTTAATAAAATGTCTGTCAACCTCAACATGCTTTGTCCTGTCATGTTGAATTGGGTTGTGAGCAATACTGATGGCTGCCTTGTTGTCGCAATATAGACTCATAGGTTCAGTTGTCTCAAACCCCAATTCTTGGACAAGCTTTTTCAACCACAAGACTTTACACACACCATGAGCCATGGCTCTAAACTCTGCTTCAGCACTTGACCTGGCTACCACTGGTTGTTTCTTACTCCTCCAGGTGACCAAATTGCCTCCAACAAAGGTACAGTATCCAAATGTGGATCTCCTATCAGAGATAGACCAAACCCAATCAGCATCTGTATATACTTCAATTCTCAAGTGACCATTCCTACAGAAGAGAAGACCTTTTCCAGGGCATGACTTCAAATACCTAAGGATCCTATAAACTGCATCAAGATGTCCCATCTTGGGTGCATGCATAAACTGACTCACTACTCCAATAGCATAGGTGATGTCAGGTCAGGTGAGTGAGAGGTAGATAAGTTTACCTACTAGCCTCTGATACTTTTCAGCATCCATCAAAGGTTCACCACAACCTTCCTCTAGTTTGTGGTTTTGCTCAATAGGGGAGGAGATTGGTTTGCATCCTAAGTAGTCTGTCTCCTTAAGTAGATCAAGAACAAACTTCCTTTGGCAAACATTGATCCCTCTTGCTTAGATCTTGAAACTTCAATCCCGGAAAATACTTCAATAGACCAAGATCTTTGATCTCAAACTGCCGAGCCAAATAAAGCTTAAGCTTTGAGATTTCAGCTTCACTATTTCCCGTGACCACAATGTCATCAACATAAACAATGAGAGCTGTAATAGTGCTGCCCTTCCTTTGTATAAACAATGTGTGGTCAGCTTGACTTTGAGTGTAGCCTCAGAAGAGGGCTTGTCGAACCTCTCAAACCAAGCCTTAGGAGACTGTTTGAGTCCATAGTGAGCCTTCCTAAGTCAACACACTTTCCCATTATCACCAGGATGCTTGAACCCAGGAGGAGAGTATATATATACTTCTTCTTCTAGGTCACCATATAAGAATGCATTCTTCACATCAAGTTGGTACAATGGCCAATCAAGATTTGTAGCCATTGAGAGAAGTACACGGATGGAGTTATGCTTGGCCACTGGAGCAAAGGTTTCCTGATAGTCAATGCCATACACCTGTGTATACCCCTTGGCGACAAGTCTTGCCTTATACCTTTCCACAGTACCATCAGACTTGAACTTGACTGTGAATACCCATCTGCACCCAACCGGGATTCTCCCTTTAGGGAGTTCAACAAGATCCCAAGTGTGATTCTTCTCAAGAGCCAACATCTCTGTGTTCATTGCTTTTCTCCATTTTGGATCTGCCATAGCCTTTGTTACATTATTGGGAATAGAGATGGATGAGATAGCCATAGTAAAGGCTTTACCTGTAAGGGAGATAGAATCATAGGAAACAAACTTGGCAATAGGATTAGGCATGCCGAGTTCCCTTTCGGTGAGCAATAGGAAGATCTAAGTCTGAGAATGGAGAATTAGATGGAGGTATACCTATCTCAACTGATGAAGGCTTAGGATGAGGAGACGAAGAAGGATTTTGGCAGGTCTTCTTTATAGGAAGCCATGAAGGAGGATTTCTCCTATCCTTCGTATACACCAATAACTCCCCCTGTTCTCTGTTTTCCTGTGCACTAGGAGGCTCCCCCTCAACAACAATATCCACAGAATTTTTTTTCCCTTTGTCAAGCTGGAAAGGAGAAATAGGAACAAGAGGAGAAAGGAAATGACACAAACTCGGGAACCTCTTCACCTTCAACACCACCACCACACTCCCCCTGAAGAGGGGACTGAAAATACGGAATGTTTTCAAAGAAATGAACATCCTTGGAGAGGAGCCACCGACGGGTAGGAGGATGATAGCATTTATACCCCTTTGAGGTGGAGGAATACCCAAGAAAGATGCACTTCAGGGCCTTAGGATCCAATTTAGTGCGGACAGATTTGCTAATATGGACATAGCAAATACACCCAAACACCCTTGGAGGGAGAGAAAAAGAAGAGGACCTTGAAGGCAAGAGATCAAGAGGAACCTGGAAGTTCAAGACACTAGAAGACATGTGATTAATAAGAAAGACAACAGTGAGTAAGCATCAGACCAAAAAGTTTTTGGAACATGCATGGTAAACCAAAGTGATCTAGCCACTTCAAGTAGATGGCGATTTTTTCTTTCAGCCACCCCATTTTATTGAGGGGTATCAACACAAGCCACCTGATGAATAATGCCATGGTTAGAAAAAAAGGTTTCCAAACCTACATATACTCCCCACCTTTGTCTGAGCGGACAATTTGGATCCGAGTTTGAAATTGGGTATACACTAACTCATAAAAGTTTGTAAATGCAACATGGACATCACTCTTATGTTTCAAAAGAAAAACCCAAGTAACCCGAGAAAAGTTATCAATAAAAGAAACAAAGTAGCGGAAGCCAAGCAAAGAAGTAACAGGGGAGGGCCCCCAAACATCAGTATGGATAAGATGAAAAGGTGAAGTAGATCTATTACCATTAGATGCATAAACTGTTTTACAACTTTTGGCAAATAGACAATGTTCACAATGAAAAACATGCGAGACATGAAAAGAAGTAAACAAATGTGGCAACTGTTTCCTCATAAAAAAAGGAGGGGTGCCCAGCGACGGTGCCATAGCAGAATATCCTCCCGAGTACGTCCACTTCTTGCCCACAAACATAGGGGTCGAGCTTGCGAGCAAGGGAAGTACCAGTCTCCAAAACATACAAGCCATTAGCTTCACGACCACAGCCTAATCACCCTCTTCGTCACCATATCCGAAAAAGACAATGGGTAGGAAAGAAGTGGCAAAGCAGTTCAAAGATCTAGTCAATTGACTAACAAAAAGAAGGTTAGTGGCAAAGTTGGGAACATGAAAAACAGACTTCAAGGGTAAAAAAGGTGTAACCTGGATATCTCCCTTACCAGAAATAGAAGAGAAGATACCATCAGCAATTTTTACCTTATCTTTCCCGAGCAAACGAGAATAGAAATTATATATGTGACCTACCGGTCATATGATCGTGGCACCTGAGTCAATGACCCAAGAGGTGAGGCCAGGAGGAGGAAGCTTGCGGTGCGGTGGAAGAACCGGTGGCGAGAGGAACTTGAGGAAGTGGCGGAGGCAACCATCCAAATGAGCCACAATCCGGCGAAATGCAGCAATGTCCTCCTTGGAAAGAGAGGATTCATCAGATTCAACAACTCCAACATAAGCCTTAGGCCCTTTCTTCCACTGTCCTCGCCCTCCAGATGAACCAGCAGAGGGCTTCCCATGGAGATCCCAGCAAAAATCCTTAGTATGCCCATTCTTGCCACAATGGTCACATAGGAATCGACCCTTCACAGCTCCCTTAGCAACCCCCTTATCGGCTCCCTTGGTGGAGTCCTGAGGGATGGAAGAAACAAGTGCAGAGTGCTCAACAGTGGGGGCAGTCCCCATAGCACCCCTACGGGTCTCCTCACCCTGTAGATATCCACACACCTCCTCCAGTGAGGGAAGACTTGGACGGCCAAGGATTTGCACCCTAAAAGGCTCAAAATCAGCATTAAGACCTCCAAGAAGAAATAAGACCCTCTCTCTCTCAAACAACCGATACACCTTGACCTCATCAGCAGGGCATAACCGGAGATCTCTATAATGGTCATACTCTTCCCACAGGCCCACAACAAGGCTATAGTATTCAGAGATACTTCTCTCACCCTGGCGCAAGCTGACAATCTGTTGGAGAAGTTGGTACACCTTAGTAGAGTCCCCAACCCGATCAAAAATACGGGCCACACTATCCCAAATGTCCTTGGCAGTCTCCTTGCCCATAAATCTTCTTCCAATCTCAGGCTTCATGGAGAAAAGAAGCCAGGCCATCACCATGGAATTCTTAGAGTCCCACTTGGGATACCCTTGCTCAGTCGGAAGAGGGGCCTGTATACTACCATTGATGTAACCCATCTTTCCCCTACACTGGATAATCAATTTCATGGACCGGGACCAATCCAAATAGTTGTAGTTCTCAAGTTCGGCAATAGGGAGTTGGATATTGGGACTCTCAAAGGAGGAAGGAAGAAATGGGGCTGTTTGGGCTGTGTCTACAAGAGGCAGGGGTGTTACAGCATCTTTGTCACCCATTTTGACCTTTAATCAAACACTTGATAGGCCCAAATAACAAATATCTCAACCACAACAACAGTCCCACAAATACAGCAATAGAAAACCAGGAAAAACAGAGATAAATAGCCTGAAAATAGGCCTTTAAATCCCTAAAAAGTGATCAAACAACCACGGAGTAAGGATGAGTATTGTTCCTTACAAAAACGATTCCAATAGACCAAAGAAACTGGTCAAACAAGAACCTATTGAAGCAACAAGAGCCAAAAACCACTGCAGCTGGCGGAAAACAGAGAGGCAGAACAGCCTGGCCGAGATTCCCTTCTACTCCTTGGGTGCTTCCAAGAGATGTGGGAGGACACAATGAGAAGAAACAAGACCTCCACACGAAACTAGAGCACTTGGTTGCTCAAGTATTTGGACTGCAGACAAGAGAGAAACAGGTCTGAGAAGGTATGCTATTTTCCTTCACAGAGACTGTTCTTCACCTTCCAAACAATCTTCGATCACCTTCAAACTCCAGGAGCAAACAACTTTGATACCATGTTAGATTTTAGGTTGAAGAAGGAGAAGAGAAGAAAGAGAAGAGAGCAGCCACGGTTTTGGTGTTCAAGTGTTCTGTCTCTAACCTAGAGACTAACATGCTTATATTGAAAAGAATAGTAACTTATACCTAGGTCCTTGGCTTTATACAAATGACAAAAAATAAGAAAATAATACAAGGGGATATTTACACATATACCCCTGATACAATACAGTCATTCTTAACAATCTGGACCTCTCATTCCCCATCAAACGATCAACCTTCTCAATTACCACACTAACCAGACCTTACATCAACAACTCCTTGGACCTCCCCAACCGTGTCCAGGTGATCGATCCCATCAACCCAACCCCGAACCAACCCATGATGTCCATCAATTGCACCAAACCAAGATAGATTCATGTGATTTTGAGATATGTTAACAACTTTGGCTGATCTATCACTGATGGAGTAGGAATTATTTTTTTGTTATTAAATTTTTTTATTATAAGTTCTGGAAAAATAAATGATTTATTTGAAAACAAAAAATTGAAAAAAATAAGATGAATAGTGATTGTTTGGAAATGATTTTCATGCGTGTTGAACAACTTTGGATGCTCTACGACCTCATGGATCATTTTTTATTTTCACCCATCAAAAAAATTATTTTATTTTTCAGATTTAATAAAAATATTATTGAAATTAAAAAATATATATAATAATATTAAGGAAAAATATTTGTTGTTTATGGAAAATTATATACAACATATGTACATAATGTTTAACTTCAAATGGTGTTAAATACATCATTACATTATATTTTTCTTATACTTTAAGGTATAAATATTTTTAATAAAAATTCTAAATATTATTTTTAATTAAGAAATAAATACTAGGGTTAGGGGATAAATAAGAGATAGTTATTTCATAGTTTTAGTGCCTTGACATTATGTTTAACAGTTATGAATAACATACTTTAAGTCTTGATACATTACTTTAAGTGAACCATGGTTATTAATACATGTTTTTTTATGTAATAGTGTAAAATATAAGACATTTTGTACACAATGTCTGATATAGCATGGCAACATGGAGTCCCGATGTCCGAAGACAAAAAGAAGTCCAAATGCAATTATTGTGGAAAGTTGCTATCTGGAGGAGCCACCAGGTTAAAGCAACATTTGTCTGGTACATGCAAGGATGTTGCCTCATGCCCAAATGTTCCTACCCAAGTGAAATTGGCAATGGCACAACATTTAAAAGGAGGAAGAATAAAGAAAGCTGAGAGGGAAAGAATGCAACAACAGTTTGATGAGACAGTACTAGAGAGGCCTGGTGTAGAGGTCCGTGGAGGAGATGATACTGACTTTAGGCCTCCACCTAGTGAGTTTCAATCAGAGGCTGAATGGAGAATTTACCAGTAAATTTTGGCAGAGAATAGACAAAGTTTGCATTTTGAGAATGTGAGAAGATATGAACAGGCAAGAGGAGCTGGTGGATCTGGCTCAGCTGCATTAGTGCAAGAAGATGAGAGGAGGAAAAGCACTGGGACATGAAATATACCATGGCCCCCAACCTGACCACGAGCACATTCTCCAGAGCCCATTTTTTAGCAGGATCCAACAATTTTTAGGCAACAAGATGCCTACCAGCCAACCATCCCGCAAATGTTTGGTGATAAACAAGAGGAAGCATGGAAAGTCTTCAGCAAGTTCATGCTTTACCATGGCATTCCAGCTAATGTAGCATAAGGAACATACTATAATGCATTCCTTGACGCTGCACGGAGGGCTGGCCCAGGATGGAAGGGGCCTTCACCACATGAATTATATAATGTATATTTGCCTCAGGAGGTATAGGAACTAAAAGAGTACATTGATGGTTTTGAAGCCAATGTGGGAGACATATGGGATTACTCTTATGGCCGATGGTTGGATTGGACCTACTAGAGTCCATTATAAATTTCATGGTGAGTTGCGATGGGAAGATCTGTATTCTTAAGTCTGCCGATGCATCAAAGCATGTAAAGGATGCATCATACTTATATAAGGAGTTGAAGCAAGTGGTAGACGAGGTAGGAGTAAAGAACATCATCCAAATTGTGACGGATAACGGTTCCAACTTTAAAAAGGTGGAGAGAAGTTGATGAATAAGAAGAGTAAGAGGATCCGACTCTTTTGGATTCCATGTGCGAGACATCCTATTGATTTAATTTGAAGGACATGAGGAAAAAAACTTTGGTGGCGGATGTGGTAAATAGGGCAAGATAAGTGACAAATTTTGTGTATAACCATGATTATGTTTGCCTTGTTGAGGAAAAATGCAATGGAGATTTAGTGAGGCCTAGGTGTCACTCGATTTGCCATCAATTACATTGCA
>NW_025318061.1:0-16010 GCF_018873765.1 Telopea speciosissima
TGTCTCTTAATAGATGTGTGGATACAATGTTGAGAGTCGTGACCTTCGAATTGATACCTATTTTGACATATGTTCATTTTCGGTTTAAACAAGACCGAGTGGGTCATTTGGGGTTATTTGGGGGCATTTCTATACTTTTTGGGGTTTGGGATGTTCTAAAATGTGTCCTTATCTCTTATTACACGTGTGGATATGAAGTTGAGGGTCGTGACCATCGTATCGATACTAATTTGGATAAAAATGTCATTTTCGGTTTGAACCTGACCGGGTGGGTCGTTTGGGGCTATTTGGGGGTGTTTTTGTATCTTTTTGGGGTCGGGATGTTCTAAAATGTGTCATTATCTCTTATTACACGTGTGGATATGAAGTTGAGGGTCGTGACCTTCATATCAATACCAATTTAGACAAATGTTCATTTTCAATTTAAACCAGACTGGGTGGGTCGTTTGGGGTTGTTTGAGGGCATTTCTGTATTTTTTTGGGTTTGTGATGTTCTAAAAATTGTCCTTATCTCTTATTAGACAGGTGGATCCGATGTTTGGGGTCGTGACCTTCGAATCGATACCTATTTCGACATATGTTCATTTTCGATTTAAACCAAACTGGGTGGATCGTTTGTAGTTATTTGGGAGCATTTCTGTACTTTTTTGGGTTTGGGATGCTATGAAAAATGTCTTTATCTCTCTTTAGACATGTGGATGCGTTGTTGAGGGTCGTGACCATCGAATTGAAACCTATTTCGACATATGTTCATTTTCGCTTTAAACCAAACCAGGTGGGTCGTTTGGGGTTATTTGGGGGCATTTCTGTACTTTTTTGGGTTTGGGATGTTCTAAAATCTGTGATTATCTCTTATTACACTTGTGGATATGAAGTTGAGGGTCTTGACCTTCGTATCAATACCAATTCCGACCAATGTTCATTTTTTGTTTAAACAGGACCGGGTGCGTCGTTTGGGGTTATTTGGGGGCATTTTTGTACTTTTTTGGGTTTGGGATGTTCTAAAAAGTGTCCTTATCTCCTATTAGACGTGTGGAAGCGATGTTGAGGGTCATGACCTTGGAATCGATACCTATTTCGACATATGTTCATTTTCGGTTTAAACAAGACCGAGTGGGTCGTTTGGGGTTATTTGGGGGCATTTGTATTATTTTGGGTTTGGGATGTTTTAAAATGTGTCCTTATCTCGTATTACAGGTGTGGATATAAAGTTGAGGGCCGTGACCTTCGTATCGATACCATTTTCGACGAATGTTCATTTTTTGTTTAAACTAGATCGGGTGGGTTGTTTGGGGTTATTTGAGGGCATTTTTGTACTTTTTTGGGTTTGGGATGTTCTAAAATGTGTCCTCATCTCTTATTAGATGTGTGGATACGATGTTGAGGGTCGTGGCTTTCGAATTGATACCTTTTTCGACATATGTTCATTTTCGGTTTAAACCAGACCGAGTGGGTCGTTCGGGGTTATTTGGGGGCATTCTATACTTTTTTGGGTTTGGGATGTTCTAAAATGTGTCCTTATCTCTTAGTACACGTGTGGATATGAAGTTGAGGGTCGTGACCTTCGTATCGATACCAATTTCGATAAAAATGTCGTTTTTGGTTTAAACAAGACTGGGTGGGTCGTTTGGGGTTATTTGGGGGTGTTTCTATACCTTTTTGGGGTTGGGTTGTTCTAAAATGTGTCATTATCTCTTATTATGTGTGGATATGAACTTGAGGGTCGTGACCTTTGTATCGATACCAATTTAGACAAATGCTCATTTTTGGTTTAAACCAGACCGGTTGGATCGTTTGGGGTTATTTAGGGGCATTTCTGTACTTTTTTGGGTTTGGGATGTTCTAAAAAGTGTCCTTATCTCTTATTACAGGTGTGGATACGAAGTTGAGGGTCGTGACCTTCGTATCGATACCAATTTCGATAAATGTTCATTTTTGGTTTAAACCAGACCGGGTTGGTCGTTTGGGGTTATTTGGGGGCTGTTCTATACTTTTTTGGGTTTGGGATGTTCAAAAAAGTGTCCTTATCTCTTATTAGATGTGTAGATGCGATGTTGAGGGTCGTGACCTTCGAATCGATACCTATTTTGAAATATGTTCATTTTCGGTTTAAACAAGACCGAGTGGGTCGTTTGGGGTTATTTAGGGGCATTTTTGTACCTCTTTGGGTTTGGGATGTTCTAAAATGTGTCCTTATCTCTTATTACACGTGTGGATATGAAGTTCAGGCTCGTGACCTTCGTATCGATACCAAATGCTATAAATGTTCATTTTCGGTTTAAACCAGACCGGGTGGGTCGTTTGGGGTTATTTGGGGGCATTTCTGTACTTTTTTGGGTTTGGGATTTTGTAAAAAGTGTCATTATCTTTTATTAGACGTGCAGATGCAATGTTGAGCATCGTGACCTTTGAATCGATACCTCTTTCGACATATGTTCACTTTCTGTTCAAACCAGACCAGGTGGGTCGTTTGGGGATATTTGGGGGCATTTCTGTAGTTTTTTGGGTTTGGGGTGTTCTAAAAAGTGTCCTTATCTCTTCTTAGACGTGTGGATGCGATGTTGGGGGTCGTAACCTTCAAATCGATACCTATTTCGACATATGTTCATTTTCAGTTTAAACCACATGGGGTGGGTCGTTTGGGGTTATTTGGGGGCATTTCTATACTTTTTTGGGTTTGGGATGTTCTAAAAAGTGTCGTCTCTTAATAGATGTGTGGATACAATGTTGAGAGTCGTGACCTTCGAATTGATATCTATTTTGACATATGTTCATTTTCGGTTTAAACAAGACCGAGTGGGTCATTTGGGGTTATTTGGGGGCATTTCTGCTCTTTTTTGGGTTTGGGATGTTCTAAAATGTGTCCTTACCTCTTATTACATGTGTGGATATGAAGTTGAGGGTCGTGACCCTCGTATCGATACCAATTTTGACAAATGTTCATTTCGGTTTAAACGGACCAGGTGGGTTGTTTGGGGTTATTTGGGGGTATTTCTGTACTTTTTTGGGTTTGGGATGTTCTAAAATGTGTCCTTATCTCTTATTACAGGTGTGAATATGAAGTTGAGGGTCGTGACCTTCGTAACGATACCAATTTAGACAAATGTTCATTTTCGGTTTAAACAAGACCGAGTGGGTCGTTTGTGGTTATTTGGGGGCATTTCTATACTTTTTTGGGTTTGGGATGTTCTAAAAAGTATCCTTATCTCTTATTAGACGTGTGGATGCGATGTCATCGGTCATAACCTTTGAATCGATAACTATTTCGACTTATGTTCATTTACGATTTAAACCAGACAGGGTGGGTCGTTTGGGGTTGTTTGGGGGCATTTCTGTAATTTTTTTGGATTGGGTTCTTCTAAAATGTGTCCTTATCTCTTATTACAGGTGTGAATATGATGTTAAGGGTCGTGACCTTCGTATCGATACCAGTTTAGACAAATGTTCATTTTTGGTTTAAACCAGACCAGGTGGGTCGTTCGGGGTTATTTGGGGACATTTCCGTACATTTTTTTGGTTTGGGATGTTCTAAAATGTGTCCTTATCTCGTATTACAGGTGTGGATATGAAGTTGAGGTTCGTGTCCTTCGTATCGATACCAATTTCGACGAATGTTCATTTTCGGTTGAAACCAGATTGGGTGGGTCGTTTGGGGTTATTTGGGGGCATTTCTCTACTTTTTTGGGTTTGGGATGTTCTAAAAAGTGTCCTTATCTCTAATTAGACATGTGGATACGATGTTGAGGGTCGTGGCCTTCGAATCGATACCTATTTCGACATATGTTCATTTTTGGTTTAAATCAAACCGGGTGGGTCATTTGGGGTTATTTGGGGCATTTCTGTACTTTTTTGGGTTTGAGATGTTCTAAAAAATGTCCTTATCTCTTATTAGACGTGTGAATGCGTTGTTTAGGGTCGTGACCTTTGAATCGATACCTATTTTGGCATATGTACATTTTCGGTTTCAACCAAACCGGGTGGGTTGTTTGGGGTTATTTGGGGGCATTTCTGTCCTTTTTTTTGGGTTTGGGATGTTCTAAAATGTGTCCTCATCTCTTATTAGATGTGTGGATGCGATGTTGAGGGTTGTGAGTTTCAAATTGATACCTATTTCGACATTTGTTCATTTTCGGTTTAAACCAGACCGGGTGGGTCTTTTGGGGTTATTTGGGGGTATTTCTATACTTTTTTGGGTTTGGGATGTTCTAAAAAGTGTCGTTGTCTCTTAATAGATGTGTGGATACAATGTTGAGAGTCGTGACCTTCGAATTGATACCTATTTTGACATATGTTCATTTTCGGTTTAAACTAGACCGAGTGGGTCATTTGGGGTTATTTGGGGGCATTTCTGTACTTTTTGGGGTTTGGGATGTTCTAAAATGTGTCCTTATCTCTTATTACACGTGTGGATATGAAGTTGAGGGTCGTGACCATCGTATCGATACTAATTTCCATAAAAATGTCATTTTCGGTTTAAACCTGACCGGGTGGGTCGTTTGGGGCTATTTGGGGGTGTTTTTGTACCTTTTTGGGGTTGGGATGTTCTAAAATGTGTCATTATCTCTTAGTACACGTGTAGATATGAAGTTGAGGGTCGTGACCTTCGTATCGATACCAATTTAGACAAATGTTCATTTTCAATGTAAACCAGACTGGGTGGGTCGTTTGGGGTTGTTTGAGGGCATTTCTATAATTTTTTGGGTTTGTGATGTTCTAAAAATTGTCCTTATATCTTATTAGACAGGTGGATCCGATGTTTGGGGTCGTGACCTTCGAATCGATACCTATTTTGACATATTTTCATTTTCGATTTAAACCAAACTGGGTGGGTCGTTTGTGGTTATTTGGGAGCATTTCTGTACCTTTTTGGGTTTGGGATGCTATGAAAAATGTCTTTATCTCTTTTTAGACATGTGGATGCGTTGTTGAGGGTCGTGACCATCGAATTGAAACCTCTTTCGACATATGTTCATTTTCGCTTTAAACCAAACCAGGTGGGTCGTTTGGGGTTATTTTGGGGCATTTCTCTACTTTTTTGGGTTTGGGATGTTCTAAAATGTGTGCTTATCTCTTATTACACGTGTGGATATGAAGTTGAGGGTCTTGACCTTCGTATTGATACCAATTCTGATAAATGTTCATTTTTTGTTTAAGCAGGACCGGGTGCGTCGTTTGGGGTTATTTGGGGGCATTTTTATACTTTTTTGGGTTTCGGATGTTCTAAAAAGTGTCCTTATCTCCTATTAGACGTGTGGAAGCGATGTTGACGGTCATGACTTTGGAATCGATACCTATTTCGACATATGTTCATTTTCGGTTTAAACAAGACCGAGTGGGTCGTTTGGGGTTATTTGGGGGCATTTGTATTATTTTGGGTTTGGGATGTTTTAAAATGTGTCCTTATCTCGTATTACAGGTGTGGATATAAAGTTGAGGGTCGTGACCTTTGTATCGATATCAATTTTGACCAATATTCATTTTCGTTTTAAACTAGATCGGGTGGGTTGTTTGGGGTTATTTGAGGGCATTTCTGTACTTTTTTGGGTTTGGGATGTTCTAAAATGTGTCCTCATCTCTTATTAGATGTGTGGATACGAAGTTGAGGGTCGAGACTTTCGAATTGATACCTATTTCGACATAAGTTCATTTTCGGTTTAAATCAGACCGAGTGGGTCGTTCGGGGTTATTTGGGGGCATTCTATACTTTTTTGGGTTTGGGATGTTCTAAAATGTGTCCTTATCTCTTAGTACACGTGTGGATATGAAGTTGAGGGTCGTGACCTTCGTATCGATACCAATTTCGATAAAAATGTCGTTTTTTGTTTAAACGAGACTGGGTGGGTCGTTTGGGGTTATTTGGGGGTGTTTCTATACCTTTTTGGGGTTGGGTTGTTCTAAAATGTGTCATTATCTCTTATTACATGTGTGGATATGAACTTGAGGGTCGTGACCTTTGTATCGATACCAATTTAGACAAATGCTCATTTTTGGTTTAAACCAGACCGGTTGGATCGTTTGGGGTTATTTGGGGTCATTTTTGTACTTTTTTGGGTTTGGGATGTTCTAAAAAGTGTCGTTATCTCTTATTACAGGTGTGGATACGAAGTTGAGGGTCGTGACCTTCGTATCGATACCAATTTCGATAAATGTTCATTTTTGGTTTAAACCAGACCGGGTTGGTCGTTTGGGGTTATTTGGGGGCTGTTCTATACTTTTTTGGGTTTGGGATGCTCAAAAAAGTGTCCTTATCTCTTATTAGATGTGTAGATGCGATGTTGAGGGTCGTGACCTTCGAATCGATACCTATTTTGAAATATGTTCATTTTCGGTTTAAACAAGACCGAGTGGGTCGTTTGGGGTTATTTAGGGGCATTTTTGTACCTCTTTGGGTTTGGGATGTTCTAAAATGTGTCCTTATCTCTTATTACACGTGTGGATATGAAGTTCAGGCTCGTGACCTTCGTATCGATACCAAATGCTATAAATGTTCATTTTCGGTTTAAACCAGACCGGGTGGGTCGTTTGGGGTTATTTGGGGGCATTTTTGTACTTTTTTGGGTTTGGGATTTTGTAAAAAGTGTCATTATCTTTTATTAGACGTGCAGATGCAATGTTGAGCGTCATGACCTTCGAATCGATACCTCTTTCGACATATGTTCATTTTCTGTTCAAACCAGACCAGGTGGGTCGTTTGGGGATATTTGGGGGCATTTCTGTAGTTTTTTGGGTTTGGGGTGTTCTAAAAAGTGTCCTTATCTCTTCTTAGATGTGTGGATGCGATGTCGGGGGTCGTAACCTTCAAATCGATACCTATTTCGACATTTGTTCATTTTCAGTTTAAACCACACGGGGTGGGTCGTTTGGGGTTATTTGGGGGCATTTCTATACTTTTTTGGGTTTGGGATGTTCTAAAATGTGTCTGTATCTCTTATTAGTCGTGTGGATGCGATGTTGAGGGTCGTGAACTTCGAATTGATACCTATTTCGACATATGTTCATTTTCGGTTAAAACATGACCAGGTGGGTTGTTTGGGATTATTTGGGGGCATTTCTCTTGTTACACGTGTGGAGTTGAAGTTGAGGGTTGTGACCTTCGTATCGATACCAATTTCGACGAATGTTCATTTTATGTTTAAACCTGATCGGGAGGGTCGTTTGGGGTTATTTGGGGGTATTTTTGTACTTTTTTGGGCTTGGGATGTTCTAAAAAGTGTCCTTATCTCTTCTTAGATAGGTGGATCCGATGTTTGGGGTTGTGACCTTCGAATCGATACCTATTTCGACATATGTTCATTTTCGGTTTAGACCAAATCGGGTGGGTCGTTTGTGGTTATTTGGGGGAATTTCTGTACTTTTTTGGCTTTGGGATGTCCTGAAAAATGTCTTTCTCCCTTATTAGACATGTGGATGTGTTGTTGAGGATTGTGACCTTCGAATTGATACCTACTTCGACATATGTTCATTTTCACTTTAAACCAAACCGGGTGGGTCGTTTGGGGTTATTTGGGGGCATTTCTGTACTTTTTTGGGTTTGGGATGTTTTAAAATGTGTCCTCATCTCTTATTGGATGTGTGGATGCAATGTTGGGAGTTGTGACTTTCGAATTGATACCTATTTCGACATATGTTCATTTTCGGTTTAAACCAGACCGGGTGGGTCATTTGGGGTTATTTGGGGGCATTTCTATACTTTTTTGGGTTTGGGATGTTCTGAAAAGTGTCGCTGTCTCTTACTAGATGTGTGGATACGATGTTGAGAGTCGTGACCTTCGAATTGATACCTATGTCGACATATGTTCATTTTCGGTTTAAACAAGACCGAGTGGGTCGTTTGGGGTTATTTGGGGGCATTTCTATACTTTTTGGGGTTTGGGACGTTCTAAAATGTGTCCTTATCTCTTATTACACATGTGGATATGAAGTTGAGGTTCGTGACCATCGTATCGATACTAGTTTCGATAAAAATGTCATTTTCGATTTAAACCCAACCGGGTGGGCCGTTTGGGGTTATTTGGGGGTGTTTTTGTACCTTTTTGGGGTTGGGATGTTCTAAAATGTGTCATTATCTCTTATTACACGTGTGGATATGAAGTTGAGGGTCGTGACCTTCATATCGATACCAATTTAGACAAATGTTCATTTTCGGCTTAAACAAGACTGGGTGAGTCGTTTGGGGTTGTTTGGGGGCATTTCTGTACTTTTTTGTGTTTGTGATGTTCTAAAAATTGTCCTTATCTCTTATTAGACACGTGGATCCGATGTTTGGGGTCATGACCTTCGAATCGATACCTATTTTGACATATGTTCATTTTCTATTTAAACTAAACTGGGTGGGATGTTTGTGGTTATTTGGGAGCAATTCCGTGCTTTTTGGGTTTGGGATGTTGTAAAAAATTTCTTTATCTCTTATTAGACATGTGGATGCGTTGTTGAGGGTCGTGACCATCGAATTGATACCTATTTCGACATATGTTCCTTTTCGATTTAAACGAGACCGAGTTGGTCGTTTGGGGTTATTTGGGGGTATTTCTGTATTTTTTTTGGTTTGGGATGTTCTAAAATGTGTCCTTATCTCTTATTACACGTGTGGATATGAAGTTGAGGGTCGTAACTTTCGTATCGATACCAATTTCGATAAAAATGTCATTTTTGGTTTAAACCAGACTGGGTGGGTCGTTTGGGGTTATTTGGGGGTGTTTCTGTACCTTTTTGGGGTTTGGATGTTCTAAAATGTGTCATTATCTCTTATTACACGTGTGGATATGAACTTGAGGGTCGTGACCTTCGTATCGATACCAATTTAGACAAATGTTCATTTTTTGTTTAAACCCGACCGGGTGGGTCGTTTGGGGTTATTTGGGGGCATTTTTGTACTTTTTTGGGTTTGGGATGTTCTAAAAAGTGTCCTTATCTCTTATTACTGGTGTGGATATGAAGTTCAGGGTCGTGTCCTTTGTATCAATACCAATTTCGATAAATATTCATTTTCTTGTTTAAACTAGACCGGGAGGGTCGTTTGGGGTTATTTGGGGACTGTTCAGTACTTTTTTGGGTTTGGGATGTTCTAAAATGTGTCCTCATCTCTTATTAGATGTGTGGATACGATGTTGAGGGTCATTACTTTCGAATTGATTCCTATTTCGACATATGTTCATTTTTGGTTTAAACCAAACCGAGTGGGTCGTTCGGGGTTATTTGGGGGCATTTCTATAATTTTTTGGGTTTGGGATGTTCTAAAATGTGTCCTTATCTCTTATTACATGTGTGGATATGAAGTTGAGGTTCGTGACCTTCGTATCGATACCAATTTCGATAAAAATGTCATTTTTGGTTTAAACCAGACTAGGTGGGTCGTTTGGGGTTATTTGGGGGTGTTTCTGTACCTTTTTGGGGTTGGGATGTTCTAAAATGTGTCATTATCTCTTATTACACATGTGGATATGAACTTGAGGGTCGTGACCTTCGTATCGATACCAATTTAGACAAATGTTAATTTTCGGTTTAAACCAGACCGGGTGGGTCGTTTGGGGTGATTTAGGGGCATTTCTGTACTTTTTTGGGTTTGGGATATTCTAAAAAATGTCCTTATCTCTTATTAGACGTGTGGATACATTGTTGAGGGTCGTGACCTTTGAATCGACACCTATTTCGACATATGTTCATTTTCTATTTAAACCAAATCAGGTGGGTCGTTGAGGGTTATTTGGGTGCATTTCTGTACTTTTTTGTCTTTGGGATGTTCTAAAAAGTGTCCTAATCTCTTATTAGACGTGTGGATGCGATGTTGAAGGTCGTGACCTTCAAATCGATATCTATTTCGACATATGTTCATTTTCGGTTTAAACCAAACTGGGTAGGTCGTTTGGGGTTATTTAGGGGCATTTCTGTACTTTTTTGGGTTTGGGATGTTCTAAAATATGTCATTAACTCTTATTACAGGTATGGATATGAAGTTTAGGGTCGTGACCTTCGTATCGATACCAATTTTGACAAATGTTCATTTTCGATTTAAACCAGACCGGGTGGGTCGTTTGGGGCTATTTGGGGGCTGTTCTATACTTTTTTGGGTTTGGGATGTTCTAAAATGTGTCCTTACCTCTTATTATAGGTATCGATATGAAGTTGAGGGTCGTGACCTTCGTATCGATACCAATTTAGACAAATGTTCATTTTCAGTTTAAACCAGACCGGGTGGGTCGTTTGGGGTTATTTTGGGGTATTTCTGTACTTTTTTGGGTTTGGGATGTCTAAAAAGTGTCCTTATCTCTTATTAGACGTGTGGACGCTATGTCAGGGGATATGGACATTTGTACTAAGAGATAAGGACACATTTTAGAACATCCCAAACCCAAAAAGGTATAGAAATCCCCCCAAATAACCATAAACGACCAACTCGGTCTTGTTTGAACCAAAAATGAACATTTGTCGAAATTGGTATCTATACGAAGGTCATGATCCTCAACTTCATATCCACACCTGTAATAAGAGATAAGGACACATTTTAGAAAATCCCATGCCCAAAAAAGTATAGAAATGCCCCCAAATAACCCCAAACGACCCACCCAGTCTGGTTTAAACCGAAAATGAACATTTGTCGAAATTGGTATCAATTCGAAGGTCATGACCCTCAATATCGCATCCACACATCTAATAAGAGAAGAGGACACATTTTAGAACATTCCAAACCCAGAAAAGTACAGAAATGCCCCCAAATAACCCCAAACGACCCACCCGGTCTAGTTTAAACAGAAAATGAACATTTGCCAAAATTGGTATCGATACGAAGGTCACGACCCTCAACTTCATATCCACACGTGTAATAAGAGATAAGGGCTCATTTAAGAACATCCAAAACTCAAAAAAGTACAGAAATGCCCCCAAAGAACCCCAAACGACCCACCCGATCTGGTTTAAACAAAAAATGAACATTCGTCGAAATTGGTATCGATACGATGGTCACGACCCTCAACTTAATATCCACACCTGTAATTAGTGATAAAGACATATTTTAGAACATCCCAAACTCAAAAAAGTACAGAAATGCCCCCAAATAACCCAAAACGACCCACCCGATCTGGTTTAAACCGAAAATGAACATTCATCGAAATTGGTATCGATACGAAGGTCACGAACCTCAACTTCATATCCACACCAGTAATAAGAGATAACGACATATTTTAGAACATCCCACACCCAAAAAAGTACAAAAATACCCCCAAATAACCCCTAACGACCCACCCGATCTGGTTTAAACCGAAAATGAACATTTGTCGAAATTGGTATCGATACGAAGGTCACGACCCTCAACTCATATCCACACCAACAATAATAGATAAGGACACATTTTAGAACATCCCACACCCAAAAAAAATACAGAAATACCCCCAAATAACCCCTAACGACCCACCCGATCTTGTTTAAACCGAAAATGAACATTTATCGAGATTGGTATTGATACGAAGGTCACGACCTTCAACTTCATATCCACACGTGTAATAAGAGATAAGGACACATTTTAGAACATCCCAAACCCAAAAAAGTATCGAAATGCCCCCCAAATAACCCCAAACGACCCACCCGATCTGGTTTAAACCGAAAATGAACAATCGTCAAAATTGGTATCGATACGAAGGTCACGACCCTCAACTCATATCCACACCAATAATAATAGATAAGGACACATTTTAGAACATCCCACACCCAAAAAAAGTACAAAAATACCCCCAAATAACCCCTAACGACCCACCCGATCTAGTTTAAACCGAAAATGAACATTTGTCGAAATTGGTATCGATACGAAGGTCACGACCCTCAACTCATATCCACACCAATAATAATAGATAAGGACACATTTTAGAACATCCCACACCCAAAAAAAAGTACAGAAATACCCCCAAATAACCCCTAACGACCCACCCGATCTTGTTTAAACCGAAAATGAACATTTATCGAGATTGGTATCAATACGAAGGTCACGACCCTCAACTTCATATCCACACGTGTAATAAGAGATAAGGACACATTTTAGAACATCCCAAACCCAAAAAAGTATAGAAATGCCCCCAAATAACCCCAAACGACCCACCCGATCTGGTTTAAACCGAAAATGAACATTCGTCGAAATTGGTATCGATACGAAGGTCACGACCCTCAACTCATATCCACACCAATAATAATAGATAAGGACACATTTTAGAACATCCCAAACCCAAAAAAGTATAGGAATGCCCCGAAATAACCCCAAACGACCCACTCGGTCTTGTTTAAATCGAAAATGAACATATATCGAAATAGGTATCGATTCCAAGGTTACCACCCATAACATCGCATCCACACGTCTAATAATAGATAAGGACAATTTTTAGGACATCCCAAACCCAAAAAAGTACAGAAATACCCCCAAACAACCCACCCTGTCTGGTTTAAACCGAAAATGAACATTTTTTGAAATTAGTATCGATACGAAGGTCACGACCTTCAACTTCATATCCACATGTGTAATTAGTGCTAAGGACACATTTAAGAACATCCAAAACTCAAAAAAGTACAGAAATGCCCCCAAATAATTTCAAGTGACCCACCCGGTCTTGTTTAAACCGAAAATGAACATATGTCAAAATAGGCAATCAATTCGAAGGTCACAACCCTCAACATCGCATCCACATTTCTAATAAGAGATGAGGACACATTTTAAAACATCCCAAACCCAAAAAAAATACAGAAATGCCCCCAAATAACCCCAAATGATCCACTCGGTCTGGTTTAACCTGAAAATGAACATTTGTCTAAATTGGTAAGAGATACGGACACATTTTACAACATCCCAAACCCAAAAAAGTACAGAAATGCCCCCAAATATCCCCAAATGACCCACTCGGTCTATTTTAAACCGAAAATGAACATATGTCGAAATAGGTATCGATTGGAAGGTCACGACCCTCAACATCGCATTCACACGTCTAATAGGAGATAAGGACAATTTTAAAACATCCCAAACCCAAAAAAATACAGAAATGCCCCCAAATAACCCCAAATGACCCACCCTGTCTGGTTTAAACCGCAAATAAACATAAGTCGAAATAGGTATCGATTCGAAGGTTACGACCCTTGACATCGCTTCCACATGTCTAATAAGAGATAAGGACACATTTTAGAACATCCAAAACCCAAAAAGTAGAGAAATGCCCCTAAATTACCCCAAATGACCCACCCAATCTGGTTTAAACCGAAAATGAATATTTATCGAAATTGGCAACGATACGAAGGTCACAACCCTCAACTTCATATCCACACGTGTAATAATAGATAAGGACACATTTTAGAACATCCCAAACTCAAAAAAGTACAGAAATGCCCCCAAATAACGCCAAACGACCCACCCGGTTTGATTAAGCTAAAAATGAACATATGTCGAAATAGGTATCGATTCGAAGGTCACGACCCTCGACATCGTATCCACATGTCTAATAAGAGATAAGGATAGTTTTTAGAACATCCCAAACCCAAAAAAATACAGAAATACCCCCAAATAACCTCAAATGACCTACCCGATCTGGTTTAAACCGAAAATGAACATTCGTCGAAATTGGGATCGATACGAAGGTCACGACCCTCAACTTCATATCCACACCTGTAATAAGAGATAAGGACACATTTTAGAACATCCCAAACCCCAAGAAGTATAGAAATGCCCCCAAATAACCCCAAACGACGCACCCATTCTGGTTTAAACCAAAAATGAACATTTGTCGAAATTGGTTTCGATATGAAGGTCACAACCCCCAATTTATATCCATACATTTAATAGGAGATAAGGACACATTTTAGAACATCCCAAACCCAAAAAAGAACAGAAATACCCCCAACTAACCCCAAACGACCCACTCGGTCTTGTTTAAACCAAAAATGAACATATGTCGAAATAGGAATCGATTCCAAGGTCACAACCCTCAACATCGCATCCACATGTCTAATAAGAGATAACGACACTTTTGAGACCATCTCAAACCCAAAAAAGTACAGAAATGGCCCCAAACAACCCCAAAGGACCCAATTGGTCTGGTTTAAACTGTAAATGAAAAAAAATCGAAATAGGTATCGATTCGAACGTTACAACCGTCGACATCGCATCCACACGTCTAAGAAGAGATAAGGACACTTTTTAGAACGTCCAAAACTAAAAAAACTACAGAAATTCCCCCAAATAACCACAAACGACCCATTCGATCTGGTTTAAACCAAAAATGAATATATGTCGAACTAGGTATCAATTCAAAGGTCACGACCCTCAACATCGCATCCACAGATCTAATATGTGATGAGGACACATTTTCGAACATCTCAAACCCAAAACAGTACAGAAATGCCCCCAAATAACCCCAAAAGACCCGCCCGATCTAGTTTAAACCGAAAATGAACATTTCCCAAAATTGGTACCGATAAAAAGGTCATGACCCTCAACTTCATATCCACACGTGTAATAAGAGATAAGGACACTTTTTAGAACATACCAAACCCCAAAAAGTGCAGAAATGCCCTCAAATGACCCACCCAATCTGGTTTAAACCGAAAAAGAACATTCTTCGAAATTGGTATCGATACGATGGTCGCGACCCTCAACTTCATATCCACACGTGTAATTAGTGCTACCGACACATTTAAGAACATCCAAAACTCAAAAAAGTACAGAACTGCCCCCAAATAATTCCAAACGACCCACCTGGTCTTGTTCAAACCGAAAATGAACATATGTCAAAATAGATAATCAATTCGAAGGTCACGACCCTCAACATCGCATCCGCACATCTAATAAGAGATGAGGATACATTTTGAAACATCCCAAACCCAAAAAAGTTAGAAATGCCCCGAAATAACCCCAAACAACCCACCCAATCTGGTTTAAACCGAAAATGAACATTCATCGAAATTGGTATCGATATGAAGGTCACGACCCTCAACTTCATATCCACACCTGTAATAAGAGATAAGGGCACATTTTAGAACATCCCAAACCCAAAAAAAGTATAGAATTGCCCCCAAATAACCCCAAACGACCCACCCGATCTGGTTTAAATAAAAAATGAACATTCGTCGAAATTGGTATCGATACGAAGGTCACAACCCTCAACTTCATATCCACACGTGTTATAATAGATAAGGACACATTTTAGAACATCCCAAACCCAAAAAAGTACAGAAATGCCCCCAAATAACCCCAAACGACCCACCCAGTTTGGTTTAAACAAAAAATGAATATATGTCGAAATAAGAATTGATTCCAAGGTCACGACCCTCAACATCGCATCCACACGTCTAATAAGAGATAAGGACAGTTTTTAGAACATCCCAAACCCAAAAAAGTACAAAAATGGCCCCAAACAACCCCAAACGACCCACCCGATCTGGTTTAAACTGTAAATGAAAATAAATCAAAATACGTATCGATTCGAAGGCTACAACCCTCGACATCGCATCCACACGTCTAAGAAAAGATAAGGACACTTTTTACAACGTCCAAAACCCAAAAAACTATAGAAATCCCCCAAATAACCACAAACGACCCACCCGATCTGCTTTAAACCGAAAATGAACATATGTCAAAGTAGGAATCAATTCAAAGGTCACGGCCCTCAACATCGCATCCACACATCTAATAAGAGATGAGCACACATTTTTGAATATCCCAAACCCAAAAAAGTACAGAAATGCCCCCAAATAACCCCAAACAGCCCACCCAATCTGGTTTAAATAAAAAATGAACATTCGTCAAAATTGGAATCGATACGGAGGTCACGACCCTCAACTTCATATCCACACGTGTAATTAGTGCTAAGGACACATTTAAGAACATCCAAAACTCAAAAAAGTACAGAAATGCCCCCAAATACTTCCAAACGACCCACCTAGTCATGTTTAAAGCGAAAATGAACAAATGTCAAAATAGGTAATCAATTCAAAGTTCACGACAATCAACATCGCAACCACACATCTAATATGAGATGAAGAACTAT
>NW_025318062.1:0-15999 GCF_018873765.1 Telopea speciosissima
AAAAGATTTGATCATAAAAATACTTTTAAAGGGCTATTACTATCACTATCCTACACTTAGCCTATATTTACTAAAACTACCTTTTGCACAAAGAAAGATGCTCCAGGGAGTTCCTCAAACACTGCAACCTTAAAACTAGATCAGACTAGAAACAATTAAGGACAATGAAGTTAATTCTCTAGGGTTTCTTGATTTCTCTCTTGATGAAAGAATATTTCCCAGTTCCCCTTACTTGGGTGTAAAGACCCCTATTTATACAAGTTTCTCCCTAGCCCTCTTTCTTTGATCCTCCTTTGGATTCACCAGATGGCTTTCCTTCTTTGTAAGGTGGTCTCCCTGTGTTTGGATTAGGAAACCCTTCAAAAAGAAGGGGATCCTCTCCTCGGATCCTGGGATCCAAAATCCTCTCGCACTTGAATTAAGGTTATTAGCCTCCATCCACAAGGGTGCTCTTCCACTGATCTTATTGACATGTCTAGACCAGTGTAGCCGTTTCGCTAACAGTCCAATCTATTCTACATGAGGTCTGGTGGCTTGGACTCCAAGACACCCTGCGTGTCACTCGCGGATTGGGCAGTTAAAGTATGGTGTATCATTTGCCCCCTACTCCCCTTGTCTTGAATGAGACATGGGGGAGATTATCTACTTCTCACGTGTAGCAGTGTTCTAGCCCGTATGCTCGGTTGTCAGCGATCTTTACTGACCATTGCACCTCGATGATGATCGACTTTCATTTACGCTGGTCTATGATCGGCAGAACTGGTTACTGGTCATGTGTGAAAATTACTTCCTTTCTGAGTCTTATTTCTCTCGTTGATGATTTTACCTTTGGGTATGGAGCGGGAGTCTCCAAAACTACGCCGCAATTCACCGTTGTCTGCACGTGGGTCCAAAATATCTTTCGGATTTCACACCTTTTAAGGGAAGTTGAAAGGATATCATAAAGTTTGAATTTAAACCACTTGCTTTCCCGGTGTTTTCCTTGTCAAGGGAGCTTCCCTCACCCTTTAAACAAGTGTCTCTCTCGTCTTTTCCTTGCATCCTGACCATCCAATTAAATTCATTGGGTTGATTAGAAGCCTCCATTCCTTTCCCAAGGGTATAAAGGATTCTAACTTCCCAGGCTTCTCTTCTCCATCGTTTTCAAGCTTTTGAGCCTGAAAATCTTTAATTCTCTGCCTTCATTCCATCCTTGTAGCTCTCCCGTTCTTCGTTTTTCTTCAATTACACTTCTCTTACTCGAGTAAGTTCTCTTTTCTTTACTTCTATAGTTGATTTCTTTTTTTTGAAAGATGTCAAGCTCTATGAAAACTCTGACTCCTAAGTTTGATCGGGATGTAGCTTCTTTGTTCAAAGAATCCGAGGAGTTATACCATGGGCAAGGTGTTAGGAGAACCATTGTGGTTCCACCTATGACATCTGGAGAGGTTATTGCAATTCCCAGAGTATGTGCCTCGGTTTAGCGGAGTAAGTCTGGTGCATCAGTTGGTACCTTCGGTCTTATCCCTCTGAAAAAACCTTCTGCTTCCCTGGGAAGAAAAGCTCACCATATTTGCCAACTTCAAGTTAATCCCACTATAGAAAAAGGGGTGGATGAAATCCCCTCGGTATTGAATGTGTCTGATGTCGTGGATATTTGAGAAATCTACTCGATCCCAGAGTCCATTGATCTCAGGCTACCTTTCTTGAAGACAAATTAAATACTAAGTATCCTAATGAGGTTAGCCTCATCTCGGATACCTTTGAGGCCGGCTTCCGTTTTCCTTTTCCTGAATTTGTTTCCTGTCTTCTTAACCATTACGAAGTTGCCCCCAGTCAGTTACTCTCTAACTGCTAGAGATGTGTTGAGCCTTCATCCTTAGATGTACCCGGTTATGTCAAACCCTGCTCCTGACTGGCTGGAATTTTGATTGAAGGACAAGAACCCCTGACCAGGCAACCAAGAACACTGTGGAGTATCACTCCAGTGACTTGGATTAATGAGGAAACTCTATGCATGTCGTCCTATATACCTGTCAGAAGGTGGATAGCAGACCCCTACAACTGCATAGCTCATAGCATGATGTATGGCCTGGACTCCAGGTAATCTCTCTCCTCTCCATAACTGTGGGACCCACCTCTGGAAAAGTGTGTAAAAACCCCTAAATGGCATGTGGGGACAATGCCCTGACCAAGGATCAAACCCCTGTGCAAGCCCCACTGAGATTCAGCTTTGCTGAAATCTCTAGGCGATGGCACTGGGCGATGTAGACAAGGCCCAGAGACATCGCCCAGTGAGCAAAACAGCTTGTTTAATTAATTTTAAATTATGGGGACCACCCATAATGGACATGGGTACCCTCCATAGATAGAGGGGAGCCATCTATAGCATCTCCCAGCTATGGCAGATCTAGAGCCATCCATAGCATCTCCCACAACGCCCAGAGACATCGCCCAGTGAATGGGTTGTTGACCTGGCTTAGGGAACCTCACCCAATGGCCATGGTACTGTGTGGGAAGGTGGAAAATGACCTAAAATCCCCTCCCCACATCTGTCCTTATGAAGGTTTGACTTAGGAACCCAAGTGGGCCCCACAGGTGATGGAAAACCCTGCCTATGCCTGGCTCTACAGCACTGTCAGACTAAGGACAGCACAACAAGCCTAATATGACCTAGGGTCAGGTACAATCACTAAGAATGACCATTTTACCCCTAGACCACCATCTCTGGATGATGCACCAGGACGTAGGTCTAAGGCCCAGTGCAAGGCCCAGAGAAATCCAAGTGAAAACCAACTGAACACCGAGTCAACCCAGTAAGCTTAAGTTAACCCTAGGACTACCAGAGACAGATTGGAAACTTAATATGACAATTTATGATTTACATCTAGGATTTGATCCCGCGCTCGAGGTCTACAACCAGATTGCTGTTGGAACTGAAATTGCAACTGAGTTCCTAGAACCAGACCCAAGTAAGTGAAATATTATTGTGTATGTACATGTAACTGTGATGCTATGCCGACAATTAAATTCAAATTATAAATGCTGTGTTATTTAAAGTCTGTTCAATTATTCAAAATATTACACATCGATTGTCTGTTGATCAACACTATGAATTTTATCTGATGATTGTGATTGTTAGACTAGATGCCATAGTTGGCTTGGAAATGAGGCCTATGGTAGCCCGTAGTATGGGATGCGGTTGACACCACCGGACTCATACGATACCATAAAGACATGGGGTTAGAGTTTCATCACCCGTGCTACGCACCCTTGCCAACAGGGGTTAAGGTGTTGGATGCCTGTGAGGGTGACCATATGTGTATATGAGAAAAGAAAGAAATGAAAAGAAATGAAATGTGTTTGCACTAGAATGGTGATTATGGGCTATAAGCTAGAAAAGAAAAGAAAAGAGAAAATGAATGGATTGCTCCACAGGTTAATCACAAAGGGCTGGTCAGGCTGACCTTGGTAAACGAATGCGGGAGCTAACTGGTCCTCTCCGACAACTCAATGGGTGTATCGCGGGAAGGGGTAACCAAGCCCGTACTAGGGATACATGTATTGAGGATTGTAGTAGCACAGACCTGACTTAGCTATATTGTTAGGTGGCTAATAATTAATCTGGACTTGCATATCATGTAGGATCATGTGGATTGTGGTTGCACGTGCATGCATGATGATATGTTTTGCTCACGAGCTCAGTGGGGCTCACACTCTGTTATACATTATTTTTCTTAGATGATTTTGCAGATCAATGCCACTGTGGCATGGAGGCTCATTATGAGGAGGAGAGCCCTGGTTATTATGATGATATTGGTGTGGACCCCGACAGAGGTTATGCCGATGATGTATGCATTCTCGGTGGTCATTGATGAACACCGTTAAAGAGTGCAGTTGATGCTTTTTGTCTTGGGGACTCCTTTTTGTTTTTGTTAGGAGTTTATCCCCGTTTTGCTTGTGGTTTTGTTGTAGTTTTCTTACTTTCTTTTGGGGTTGAGTCATCTCACCCTGTATATATTTATGTATGTATTTCTTCCTTTCTGTTAGCTTTTGTCAGCTTAGTTTCTCGTTGTGGGTTGTATCTGGGTGGGAATGTTTCAGAACACTTTGTATATATATATATATATATATATATCACCATCATTCTCGTATCTCTACGCTTTCCCTTTTGTTATTGAAATTGTAGATATCTGTTGCACTCTGATCTTACCTGTAGTAATGTGATGAATGTGGATCCGTGAATGTAATAACTGCTTCTAGATCCGTGGGATTTGGCGGATTGCCGTTACGCAATTCGGGTCACTTACCTAACCCTCCCAAGGAGTGGTTTGGGGTGTGACAGAGCTTGGTATCAGAGCGTGAGGCTCTTCTTACATTCTCGAGATGCAGATTAGGGTTAATAAACTACCAACATTAAAACAAGCAATAATTAAAAGCTACAGGGGAGGTAGATGCAATTAAATAAAAGATGCATAATTTTTATTAAATTTTAAAGACAACTGAGGCTGAGCCACTACATCAGTTTGATTGAAAACATTAATTCAATAATTACATCAGTTGACAAAAAAAAAAAAAAAAACTAAAACTAAATACATCCTGAACAGAGAAAAGTACATAAGCATAAAAAAAGAAAAAGATAAGCTGGAACCACGTAGCACAAACACCAGAGCTAGTCAGAAGAACTACTTCGGTGGAGGTAGGTCGCTCGAAGGAGGCTGTGACTGGCGTGAGTCAACACGGTAGAATCTGTCCCAGAAGTCCAAGCGCTGCTCAATAGACCCTACCCTGCTCTCCAATGAAGTGAAGCCCTGATCCATCCTAGTCGCCATGTCAGAAAGCTGGGTACTGAGGCCCTGGAAATGTGACATCATTTGTGCCCACTCGAAAGGTCCTGGAACCTAAGAACTGGTGGCACCTGTCACCTCATAGGTAGGTAAGCCTGTGAACTATGTGCCAACACCCTCGAAGTTGCCCTGACCCACATCCTGCACACCAACACCCTGCTCCTCTCCATGCTCGCCCTGGATGTCACCCTACATCTCCTCATCATACTCATCATCACCCTGTCCCTCAGCACTCTGCATCTCCATCTGCTCCTCATCCTCCAGAGGATCACCCCCTGGCACCTTCATCTTCAGTATCGAGGTCTTATCAATAAGCCTGGATCTATCCTTCTCCATGTACTCACCCGCCAAAGGAACGTCGAAATGCCGAAAGACCAAGGTGAGGAACTTCCCATATGGAAGGTTCCCATCAGATGGGTTCTGTGCATGGTACAACATAACCTGGAGTAAAAGGTATGGGAGGTTTATGATCGGACCCCCTCTGCCAGCTCCCAGTAGACAGTATATGATATAAGCCCTCATCATAGAGATACTACCCCTATTGCCACCCTTGGGGTAGATGTTGTAGGTAACACACCTACTAATCACTCGAGCACTAGGCTTGTAGGAAGCCTCAGACTTAGGTGTGTCCTATGACCCTATCAGTACTTTGAAGACCATCCTCCTAGTCTCCAAAGAAAACATCTCTGAAATATCCATCCTAGGTTTATAGTAGCATCTCTCTCCAGTGTTAGGTAAACCTAATATCCCTGCTAGTGAGGCAGTGGTCAAACTGATATCCACTCCCTTCATTCTACTCAAAAATCCAAACTCTTGTGCCCCGGATGGCACCAAGTTGCAGTAAAAGTACCGAACCAAGTTGGGATAACAAGGGTCGGTAGGTGTCAACATAGAAGCCCAACCTAGGGTATTGAACCTAGCAAGGAGACCATATTGGTGGAAGTCATCCACCTGAACAACCCGACCATTTACAATTTTGAGGGATTTAAAATTCTTCCAATCCCTAAAATGCTCGTACCTAGAGAAGAGGAACCGGTCAAACTCGGGCTCCTCCGAAGATGAATCGTCCCTAGATGAAGAGGGAGGTACTGTGGATGATGATGATGAAGAATGATCACTCTCCACTCGTAGCCTCTTCTGGGCTACCGATTTCCTAGCCGTACGGTGGCTAGTGGACATTTTGCTGCAAGAAGAGAAATAGTTAGGGCAAGGAAATCTAACAAAAACCCTAGCCAAAACAAGATGGAATAAAAGGAAACCTATTCTAGCAAAAATAACCAAGGAATCTTACCTAGGCACGCGTGGATTCGCAAGGAACTCGAAGAAATGTGAGGATTTGGTGTGGGAATAGTCACACTACACTCCCAAGAGTCTCTCCAAGTGTTTAGAGGAGTTTAGAAGAAGTTAGGATTGAAATGGGCCCCTCTCGGACTCATATACCTGTGCCCCGATTCTCTCGATGGCACTGGTTGATGCACCCAACGCCCAGAGACATCGCCCAGTGAATGCATTTTTGCTGATTTTGATCTTTTGACACATGGGAACTGGGATTTCACCTATATTAGCTTTGTTAAACATAGAAAAATAAAAATTTTTACTAATGTTTTATAAAAAAAAAAAATAAAAATTAATTAAACAAATACAAAAAAAAACTTAATGAAAGGAAGGGAATACAACCTCTACTTGGGGATCTTAGTAAGACACATAGGAAATGGAAATTCCTTGTTTATGTGTTTAATATGAGCACTTGAAATATATAAATATATATATGTATACTTATGACAATTGGTGTGTGTGTAAAATATTTAGATATTATATGCTTGATATTGTGATGTATAAACTGAGTGGAGTGCTACTATGCAAAACCAAACATAGATATGTAGGTATGTTGTAATACGTATTTACGACGTGTAGGGAGCGTAGATCTTACCTTATCCAAAGTCTAGGTCAGCCAAGAATAGGATCTCATAGGTTGCCTAGCCAATCAAAACACTTTAGATGCTAAGGTACCTTGAGCCAACCCATATATATTTTCACTGATTCTTAGTTATTTAAATTCCGGTAGACATGTACTTAATTCTTCTAATTAAGTATAACCTGATGCTTAGAACCATTTTCTATGACAGGACCTATTACCTCAGCCAAGGCTGGAGACCCTAGCATCATGATCTATATTAGACAGCTACGAGAGAGACTGAGACGGATACGACTAGTACTACCCCGAGCCGAGAATCGGTTGGACTTTTGTTTAGCCCTTACTGCCATTAGTGGACCGGGAGAGCGAGACTATTTTATGGCCTTAGCTGAAGAAGTAAGAGCCGATATAAAGTACTTACTTGCGATGGAGTTTGTGACAGGGAGAAAGCTGGAATTGCTTGCCTGTTAGACCAGGTAAATAATTAAAAGCCTTCTATTTAAAAATTTAAAATCTCTCATATAGTGTCATGCATAGTGTTTGAGTTAAAATAATATCGCAAGCGTACGGGTCAATCGTAGCTACGGGTCGAACACGAGGAGATATATGCCACTCTCTTTAATTAACTTAAAACTAATGCAAAGTTAACCAAATTAAAGTGTTAAATTAAACTAATTAAACTAATGAAAATTAATGCATCCTAACTCATAAGCATCTAACAAAATTAAGGGATTAAATTGACGTCCTAACACATGAGCATCTAACCTATCAAACTAAAGCGAATTGAAAGGAATAACAAAAACGCAACCACACTTCATAATCACATAAAAAGAAACAAGGGAATAAAAGTGCATCCACATACCACAACCATATAAAAAAAATAAAAGAAATAGAGGGAGAAGAAGAAGAAGATAGAGAGTGATGGAGGAAAGGGAGAATGAGATTAAGGGTTTAGAGAATGAGATACCTTGATGTGCTTGAATACTTAAATAAACTCACAATGGCTTCCTCTTCTAAATCTCCATGTCTTGTCATCAACATAGGAACTTAGACTAGGAAGCTTTAAACTAAAACTATTACAACTATTAAACTAGACTTATGAAATCAAAACTAAGAACTTGAAATCAAAACTAAGAACTTAAGCCAAAAAATAGGAAAAGAAGAGAAAATTTCACTAAGTGAATGAAATAAAAATTACACTAAAAAACTGAATTAAAATTGAACTAGAAACTAACTAAAAACTGAACTAAAAAAACTAACTTCTTACAACCCAAAAAGCAAGGGGTATTTATAGGGGGAAGAGAAGAGAAGAGAGAAGAGGGAAGTGTAGGAGAAATATTCCCTAAGAAAAGAGAATATTCTCTTCTCCTTCCTCTTTTACAATGCCTTGAATCCTAAGAAAAAAGAAAAAAAAATAGAAAGAAGAAGAAGAGAAAATTGTTTACATAGAACTTCTATTTCTAGAAAAGTAAACTTCCAATTATAACAAGTGCTTCCTTTTCTTTGTAGATATCTTCTCCAAGCAATAAAATCAAAGCATCTTTGACTTTTCAACTTTCCATAGGTGAGAAAATATCTTTCAAAATAAATCTATCCCAAGTAGAATTTCAGGAGTGCCCTTGAGAAGTTGGAGGAGAGAGAGAGAGAGTAAGGGTGATGACTAGGATTCCTTCAAGAATAAATAAAATACCCATTCTGTCCTTCAGAAAACGTGGAGCATGGGGTGCTTATATAGGCCTCACCATTGTGTTCTTTGCTAAAAATCACCCAAAATAGACCCAAATTTCGTCCAATTTAGAGTTTGGGAGCCCAAGATATCTCAAGTTAAAGTTGGACTGTCCAGAGCCCTCCAAATGGAATCTTTCGGGTACAGGAAATATAACTTCTGGTTATTGCGTTAAGGCTCCTGGAATCCGAACTTTTGCTTCACTTTGTCTCCGGCCGACTATCAATAATTATAAATAAACCCCTGCAGACCATTTTCGTGCTTCGTTACGGAAACGGCCGTAACTTCTTCGTTTCAACTCGGAATCATGTGCCGTTTGAACCGTTACGAAGCTGACTCGATGGGCTACGCATCCAAGCCATTAACACCTCTAAACAACTTAAAAATATTTTCTTAGCATCTTCTCCTCCCTTTTCACAAGAATTCACCTAAAACCTGAAAAGCACAAGAAAGCACCGAGTAACTCTATCCAATGTGGTAAAATGTATACTTTATGTCCTAAGATTTCACACATAAATGTGCTCATCAGATTCCCCCACACTTGAACGTTACTTGTCCTCAAGTAAAGCAAAAGATAAACTAAACTAGAATGCAAAAAAAATCCTAACTCACTTTCGTAGGAATCACGGTTACACTTAGCATGTGCAATAAGCCTTTCAACCCCTAGGTTACCCCTAGTGGACAAGTTGTGTCTCGTGGGTATTTGCAGTGAATATACATCCAAAATTCAATAAATCAAAAAGAATGATGTAAATTTTTCTCATGGCATAAGTAAAATAGGGCACACAATCTCAAAGAAATACTCAACTAAAGATTAAGGAGCCAAAGGTTCCCCCACACTTGAATTTTATCACCCTACATCAATTCAAGTAACAAGCATGCAACAAGTTCAAGGGATTTCCTCATATTTCTGAACAGTACTCACTTTCAAGTAAACTCCCCTATAGCATCGATGGAACCAAAGACTTAGGCATTGAGTATTGTTGACCATACTTTTTTTTTTTTTTCAGGCATTAAGGCAAAAAGTTTTTTTTTTTTTTTTTCTCAACCACAAACTCTATTTCTACTCCCCTACTGTTCTCTGAATGACATGGTGGAGCATACACCAGACACCCAAATACTTGGTAGCTTTGCTTTTTGCATATATCCATAGAGACTTTGAGACATTGATGCAAGAGTTTTTTGAGTTTTCTTCCAAGGAATTTCGATCAAGTCACCCTGCTTCATGAGGCACAGTGCCCTGTCTAGTCCAGAGGAATTCCACTTTCTTTTCTGTTCCTTTTGTTTTTTTTTTTTTTTTTTCATTCACTTCCACTTTCATGCCTTGCCTTGCCACAAACAACTTGGTCTCAACTACTAGCCAAAAGATCAAAGGGTCCATAAAACACATAGAGGAATCTAGCCATTAAATGAAATAATGTTCATATTTTCAAACTCAATCCCTATCACAGGATACAAACCAACTACCATCATTGAAAAGGAATTTTTTATTATTTCACATGCTAGGACACCTAATTCCCTCTTTCTTTCGTTTTGCAATCAAAGAGACATATGCACAAAACCAAACTATTGCCACAATCAAAATTCACCAATTAAGCCCAATATCCCCCCCCCCACACTTAATTCATGCAGTGTCCTCAATGCATGCATAAAAGAAAGAATAAGGACAAGGGAGGAGATGAAGGGGCTTACCAGTATAATCAACAAAGAGGATCATGAAGAGTGATGAGCTCTACAAAAAGTACTAGGAGCAGCAACAGAAATCTCAATCCATGGCTAGTAAATGGAGAAATAGCTTCAGACCCAGAAAACACTCGACCATGAATTTTAGTAAAACGAGAAATAATATAAAAGGTAAGTACAACTGAGAAATATCCAATAGAAAAAACTGTCCTCATGGGACAGTGGAAAATGAAGGCACTAAAACTCAGGCCATAAATCCTTCCCTTCTCTCCCATTTGCAATGTAGAACACTTATCATTCTTTGAAAAACCAATCAAAAATGGATCACAATAAGCATAAAAAAGATTATGAATAACCTCATCTAAATAATCATCAAAAATTGGAGGTTTACTCAAATCAATCCTAACAATACAACTATCCGCTCTTTGCTTAACTTGGTTTGCCAAATAAGGATCATGGAAATATGCTTGAAAGGCATTATGACTAACATTGTCCTCCTCAATAAAATTGTCAAACCTAGGAGGTTTGGACAAATCAACATGTGAGACAATGGAATCCTCAAAATGACAATTATCTAAGTTTTCCAAAGAGAGAGGGGGAGATTGAATTTCCTGGCTTTCTATGTTATCATGAAAATCTGATTCTAAATCAATAAATTCACTAGGCTCACTAAAATCAGAAATTTCAGGCAAAAGGTGGACTTCCCTAGGTAGCTCATCAAACCGCGCTTCACTAATATCTTGAGGAGACTCAATCTCAACAAATAAATCATCATGAAAAGCAGCTTGTTGGGAATGACGCTCATTAACTTCAAACTGGGGTGGTGGACTTTCAATATCATTAAACTGGGGATGGGGCGGTTCAGGCTGACTAGGTAATGTACCCGCTTCCTCCTCTTGCACCATGGTTATCAGTTGAGAGAGTTGCTTCTCCATGGTATTTTGGCTTGTTGTGAGAAGGTCTATGTATTTCTCAAGCTCATTCAGTCTGGCCTCCTCACCCATGTTTTGAAACTCAAGGGGTTGGTGATATGGTTCAAGGAGAGGTGGCCCATTGAGATTTAATGGAGGGTTGGGCATTGGAGGACCAAACTGACCATGATATTGGAAATTGGGTGGTCCAGCTTGGTTATTCCATTGATCCCACAAAAAATCGGGATGATCACTCCACCCTTGATTGTAAGTGCCAAAAGAATTATATTGAAATTGAGGACTCACATTCTCATCATCATAGCTACCCCCATAAAGATTAGGGCATCCTTCCATAACATGGATTGTTTGGGGAAGTGACCAATCAAAATTTCCCGAAAGCTCATAGTTGGGTTGGGGAGCAAAATTGTATTGGGGTGGTGCAAAATTGTTCTCTATCTCACTACTTTTGGCTTCCCTAACCTGTTTAAACATTTTCTCCAAAATCATGGTTGCCTTAGCATAGGTCCATCTTTCCCCCAAAGTCTTATATGGAAGTGTATCTCTCATTATTCTAAATTAACCACCTATCCCAAATTGAGGTCTCCCATAAAAAAAAAGTTTAAAGAAAAATAAAAGACTAGAAAAAAAAAATACTAAAAATAAGAGGGAGCTCAAAGTAGATAGTGCATCTATCCCTCAGAAATCGAAACAATGGTTCCAAATCTATAAGGTTGCCATATAGGTTGATAGCAAGGAAACCCGTATAGTCTTCACGAGCCACCTACGGACGACTCCAAATGGATTCTGATGTAGGGTGGAGGACTACTATACGTTTATGTTCCCAAAACTCTCACTATGTTGCTTTCCTGTTATCAAGAGTGGTCACCTCCAAAGATAAGTCACATGCCAATCCAAACCACCCAACGAATCAAGGGGCACCAAGATTGACTGGGTTTGGACATATGAAGGACTTTAGATTGAGCGCACACTATTTGAAACAGAAGAGAAACAAGAAGAGGTTTTCAAAAACTTTTTTTTTTTTTTTTAAAGAAAGAGGAGAAAGAGAAGAAACTAAAGCACTTCGAATTACTTAAAAATCAAAAAAATAAAGTGGTCAATAATCTCCCCGGCAACGGCGCCAAAAACTTGTTTGAGTTAAAATAATACCGCAAGCGTACGGGTCAATCGTAGCTACGGGTCGAACACGAGGAGATATACGCCACTCTATTTAATTAACTTAAAACTAATACAAAGTTAACCAAATTAAAGTGTTAAATTAAACTAATGAGAATTAATGCATCCTAACTCATAAGCATCTACCAAAATTAAGGGATTAAATTGACGTCCTAACACATGAGCATCTAACCTATCAAACTAAAGCGAATTGAAAGGAATAACAAAAACGCAACCACACTTCATAATCACATAAAAAGAAACAAGGGAATAAAAGTGCATCCACATACCACAACCATATAAAAAAAATAAAAGAAATAGAGGGAGAAGAAGAAGAAGATAGAGAGAGATGGAGGAAAGGGAGAATGAGATTAAGGGTTTAGAGAATGAGATACCTTGATGTGCTTGAATACTTGAATAAACTCACAATGGCTTCCTCTTCTAAATCTCCATGTCTTGTCATCAACATAGGAACTTAGACTAGGAAGCTTTAAACTAAAACTATTACAACTATTAAACTAAATTTATGAAATCAAAACTAAGAACTTGAAATCAAAACTAAGAACTTAAGCCAAAAAATAGGAAAAGAAGAGAAAATTTCACTAAGTGAATGAAATAAAAATTACACTAAAAAACTGAATTAAAATTGAACTAGAAACTAACTAAAAACTGAACTAAAAAAACTAACTTCTTACAACCCAAAAGGCAAGGGGTATTTATAGGGGGAAGAGAAGAGAAGAGAGAAGAGGGAAGTGTAGGAGAAATATTCCCTAAGAAAAGAGAATATTCTCTTCTCCTTCCTCTTTTACAATGCCTTGAATCCTAAGAAAAAAGGAAAAAAAATAGAAAGAAGAAGAAGAGAAAATTGTTTACATAGAACTTCTATTTCTAGAAAAGTAAACTTCCAATTATAACAAGTGCTTCCTTTTCTTTGTAGATATCTTCTCCAAGCAATAAAATCAAAGCATCTTTGACTTTTCAATTTTTCATAGGTGAGAAAATATCTTTCAAAATAAATCTATCCCAAGTAGAATTTCAGGAGTGCCCTTGAGAAGTTGGAGGAGAGAGAGAGAGAGTAAGGGTGATGACTAGGATTCCTTCAAGAATAAATAAAATACCCATTCTGTCCTTCAGAAAACATGGAGCATGGGGTGCTTATATAGGCCTCACCATTGTGTTCTTTGCTAAAAATCACCCAAAATAGACCCAAATTTCGTCCAATTTAGAGTTTGGGAGCCCAAGATATCTCAAGTTAAAGTTGGACTGTCCAGAGCCCTCCAAATGGAATCTTTCGGGTACAAGAAATATAACTTCTGATTATTGCGTTAAGGCTCCTGGAATCCGAACTTTTGCTTCACTTTGTCTCCGACCGACTATCAATAATTATAAATAAACCCCTGCAGACCATTTTCGGTGCTTCGTTTACGGAAACGGCCGTAACTTCTTCGTTTCAACTCGAAATCATGTGCCGTTTGAACCGTTACGAAGCTGACTCGATGGACTACGCATCCAAACCATTAACACCTCTAAACAGCTTAAAAACATTTTCTTAGCATCTTCTCCTCCCTTTTCACAAGAATTCACCTAAAACCTGAAAAGCACAAGAAAGCACCGAGTAACTCTGTCCAATGTGGTAAAATGTATACTTTATGTCCTAAGATTTCACACATAAATGTGCTCATCACATAGCATACCATTACATAAAATATTTAAGAAGAGAAACAAAATATAAAATGAAAAAAAAAAAAAAACATCTCGTAATAAACCAAGATAAAATATCTAACAATCCACCTTACTGGTGTGACTCATGAAATTCAGTGAAACTATGGACTAGGTTTGTACCTGTACTAGCTAGGAAATAATTGTTGACCCTGATGAGCGATATTGGAATATTGAACCTACTCCTCTTTTCAAAGAAGCCCCAATGGTCAACATAAGAAGAAGTTCTCGTGGTGGTTGCAAAGGGAAGCAACCTCGTGTTATACTGGAGGTTGAACTGCCAAATGGGATTGAGGCTCAAAATTCTGAAGCATCGGCTGCTTCGTCAGAGGCACCAACAGCTGGACAAGCCACTGCTACAGTACCTCAGCCAAATATGGTAGCCGACGACGTGACTGCATTCATGACCACAATGATGCAAACCATGCAACAACAACAAGAATTGCTTGGTCAGATGTCTACACAGTTTGCAACCATGATGCATGAACGTGCAGCAGCACCACCCAACCGACCCGTACTATTTCCACCACCTATGCCTCAACACTTAGCGGAGAACTCTACCGCCAAGGTTATGGAGAGATTTAAGAAACTCCAACCGCCTGCATTTTCCAAAATAACCTTTGAGGCCATGCAGTCGGAACGGTGCATCAGTGCCCTAGAAAAGGCATTTGAAGTACTTGAGTGCACGGAAGCACAGAGGTTGATATGTGTGGGTTATCAGTTACAGAATGAAGCCGAAGCATGGTGGAAAGCTACTAAGCCCAACTTGGAAGCAACTCGCTCGAATCCCACGTGGGAGCAATTTAAAGAAGTTTTCTTTAAAATCTACTTCCCAGAGAGCTTCAGGGACAGGAAAGAAGTTGAATTCATCGCACTGGTGCAAGGGACCAAGTTGGTATTGGATTATCAACAGCGATTTGAAGACCTGTTCCATTTTTCTCTAGAGCACCTAAAAGGGGAAGTTAGTAAGGCAAAGAAATTCGAGAAAGGACTCAAGACTGAGATTGGATCAGTATTGTCAATCATGGACATCCGGGATTATGCTCAAATGGTCGACAAGGCGAAGACAATGGAAGACAGATTTAAGAAAAACGAGAAAGAGAAGACTATGACGTCGCCTGGGTTGAACAAAAGGTCAAACAATTTTCAAACTTTTGGGTGGCCAAATAAAGTTTATCGAGGAACAAGTTCAAGCCCTAATCTGACTCCGTATTGTAGGCCGAACGTGGGTCAGAACCCTTTTTGCCCCACATTCAATCGACCTGCTCAACCAGCTACGAGTCAAGCGACAACAGTAGCTTCGCCAGCCTGATCAGCAACAAGTCAAGTGAGCCAAGCCTCAATACCTGCTGCTCCACCCTATAAATGCTATATGTGCAATAAGGACGGACACATGGCTAGAGATTGCCGATCGCGAGGGTATAGCAACAACTCACCGAATCAACCTTACGCTAGACCTTTTCAGCCACGGGACAATTGGATTCGAGGAAAGGTGTTTGCGATGACGAATGAAGAAGTTGAGGCGAACCCCGATGTATTAACAGGTAAGTTTATTGAACACTACTAAATCATAGGGAATAACTGGCTTACTTCAAGTAACCTAAACTATGTACGAACCCTAGGTACCCTGAATGTCTCAACCATAGCTTCACGAGTATTATTCTGTTGGGGAATTCTAGCCCATCTCCATTAATGTTTTGATGATAACAAACATATAGACAAGGTTGTGTGTGTGGTCTTGTGAGTGTCTCTATGTCGACAGAAAAATAAGATGTGAAACTTGAAGACACAAAGTAAGAGAAGATAATAAAGAGAAGTCAAGAACTAACCATTGAAGACCATGAAGGCATGACAAAGCTTGACAAGCATAGAAGACATCAAAAGAGTTATTGAAGAGTGAAGAGTGACGAAGATGTTCGTGTGCACTCTTAGAACACTAATTGCATGACTGTAATTGCACTTGCATAAAATAAATGAATGAGCATGTGCATCTTTTAGGGACCTTAGGAGGATACAAATGAATCCCCTATGACCTTAGAATAAGCC
>NW_025318063.1:0-15994 GCF_018873765.1 Telopea speciosissima
AAAAGTATTTAAATAAAGGCACAATAAGTCAACCTATTTCCCCATTAACATGACAGTAAACGTATCCATAATCAATCTAAAACCATAGCACTTTGTTTCCATAGTTGTCACAGCATCTAGGCGACCCAAGGCGTTGGAGGGAGCCTGGACACAAGGCAACACCAACAAGGCGCGTAGGGCACACCTTGACAAATGGAATTACGATTGTTTCATATCCAAGTACATAATACACAGTAATGGAAAGCTGTTGAATCTTCAATAAAACAACAATAAGAATGACAATATACTACTGCCACAGTACCACTATTACTGCTATCATTACTACAAAATAGAAAAAGCATAGCAGAATCCTATAGACTAACCAAGTTACAGGATGCATGACAATCAAGAGGTTATCAGATCACTATGGATTGAGTTTCTCATCAATAATAAGTTTTGTGTTTTTTATTCTTTATCTCCCCCTCTTTCTGGGGCTGTTGTTTTTTCTTCTCTTTGGTATTGTATTATTTTATTCACCCAAAAAAAAAGTTTGTAACACGTAAGATGTCAAATACAATTAATTTCAAGATAGCCTATCAGATTTTAACGGCTCATTTGTAGTTGAGAACTGCAAAATTTCATTCCATGGGTTATTTCTGCTCTACAATAGTATTTGTAGCCTCAGTGCTACCTGTCTCCCTTCCTGAAATGTAAGCAAAAAATCCTGCTACAACTATGACAGATAACTGTCTTAGGCTATCTTTGGTATAGTTTTTATTTTTGATTTTTGCCTTCAAAAACGTTTTTGGTTGTGTTTGGTATCGTTTATGGAGTCTATTTCTATTTAAAAAAGATTGAAAAAAATCAAAAACCAAAAACGACTCTTGATCCATTTATGTGTTTTGGCCAAAAGCTATTTTTTTCTATTTTTTCGCTCAATGTTAATGAACATGTGCTTATTTGTCACAAAAGTGGGGGTAAAAACGTCATTTAGTTTTATTATTAGAAACGCAAGCCCCACTCCCCCTCTCTCCTTCTTCTCACCCTCTTCCCTGCTTATCGGTTGCCCACCCCTTCCCCCACAACCCCGTCCCCATTCATGCTGCCTCCCCCACAAATCTCCTATATTTTAGGGAGAATTCTGTAGTTCTCTCTCACATGCTCTCTCCCCAAGCCACCGCCCCCTTTCCCTCTGTTACCCCCGCCCTCTGCATCTCACGCCCCTCCCCTGTATCTACTTACCATTCTCGCAACCTTGTCGGCCCCTCTATAACTCCCATTCCAAAGCCACTCTTCTCCCCAAGTTTCGCTACCCCAAAATCTGGCAGTGGAGTGAGTACGAGCAGCGCAGAGGCGAGTTCCAGATATCAGGCAATTACCCGTCTCCTTCTCAGAATTTGCCGAAGATCCTCAGCCGAAACAGCAAGATTACCATTCAAAGTGCAAATAAACCAACTAAATCTGATTGGAGGAGTACAGGGGCATTGGGCGAGAGTGAGAGAAGAAGGAATTAGTTGTTCTCTAATACAACCCATGCATCTCAGATTCTCAGTTGCTTTATCAATCAATAAACCCAAGATGACCCAAACCCTTATTCACCAAGCATGAGGGAAGGGCAGATTTGGGGCAGGGGATATAACAGGTGGCTGGGAGTGGAGATACAGAGATAGAGAGGTGGCAGTGGAGAGGGTATGCAAGGACAAGGTACCCAACGTCGACGTCGGACGAAGATGTGGGGGAGAGGAGGAGCCGGAGCGAGGAGAGGGAGAGGGAGGGGGAATTGGTGAAGAGATTGGTACAGTTTCTTCCACTGTACAAATCCATCTCTGATCCATTCATCCATGAATACAATTTTTATGCTTTGCAATTTAACTCAAAGGGCTTGGAAAGCTGAGAGAGTTTTAAAGAAGGTGGGTGAAAGGAACATCTCTTAACCCCTTTTTTCAAAAAACCATTTTGTACATAGAGATACCAAACCCATTTCTTCAAAAAAACCATTTTATGTCTATTGGTTACCAAACCATTTTTATGTTTTGATCAAAAATAGTTTTCGTTAATGATTTATGTTAAATTGACAAAAATCAAAAAGAAAAATGATACCAAAGATAGCCTTAGCTACCACCAAAAAAGAAACTAAAACTCCATCCCAGCTAACTCATCCCCAGAGGCCAACACAAAAGGAAAGAAAGTTTGTAAAAAAGTACAAACCATTATAATATATGTTAATTGTACAGCAAGAAGGATATGCGGAAAAGTAGAACACAAATCAATGGTAGTTACAAAAGAAAGGACAAAATTTCAGTAATTATCACTTGATATCATTACCTTGTCAAAAGAATCTAGCTCCTTCTCGATTGCTGAATAAGTTCCAGATCCAGTCCAACCACCAGAATAACGTATATTAGTCTCCATTTCATTCCTGTATCACATTTTCCAAGAATCATTTCACACAGTTTTTTATCAGGGGGGGTGGGGAGAGGGAAACATTTACAAACTAATAATTTTCTCTGAAGAAAAATGTACGGGAAACGGCCTCTCCACGAAGCGGGGTAAGGCTGCGTACATTATGACCCTCCCCAAACCACACAGTGGTGGGAGCCTCGTGCACTGGATACGCCCTTTTTTTTTAATATTAGTCTACAAAACCTTTTGGGCTCATTAATATGATTTGATTCAGACATATCAGTACTAGAGAATACAGACAAGACCCCAACAAAACTATATACTTGTCCATCAGGCAAGTGGTATAGATAGAGTATTGACGTTTGTACAAGGAAATAGACTTCAAAGGGGGAAAACCCATTCAGACAACATATCAAGATCTCACTGGAGGCTGACCAAAGGAAATATTTTTTTTATGGATTATAAGTTGTAACTAAAACACACAACACAAAGAAACAGACTGTCTTGAACTCAACTTACTTTAGTACCCCCGAATCTTCCATGCATTCCTTTAACTTGGTGTGCCTAAAATATACAAGACAACATCTATTCAACATAAACTGCATTTTGACAAATTAAATGACTACATAATTTTTATTTCTATAGGGCATTCATCAACAGGAGGTTTAGTTACCCTCTGGAAAGGAATCTTGCTGCCTTAATATTAGAAGGGTTCTCTAGCCATTTACTGTACTTAATAAAACCCTGCATCCAATAAGAGCACACATGCAATACTTGGGGAATGGCTTCCTCATTGGGAGGTCCTTCTCTTTTACTTTTATGGTCACGTGATTGCCTCACATCTACATTGCTTGGAAAGAAAGTAAGCCATTCCAGCTCTTCACAGACTACCTGTGGAACCAACTCAATAAAGCCATATCATGATTGAAACAAGAAAATCATGAAACAAATATTCAAGTAGAGTTGAATGGCTAAATGGGATTTTTCTAGCCAACCCCTTATAGATGGGAAAATGCTTAGGTGAGTCGGGTTGAATTATGATTGAACCATGGAAGGTTTACCCATATGACAACAGGTAATTAAGCACGCTAACCTCCACATACAGTTGATAGGAACTTATTGATGAGAGCTGAGGATAATATAACACACTGCCCCCTATGAGATACCTACAAAAAAACGAGAAACAAATTACAGAAGAAAGAACAAACCTTGGCCAAATATACAAATTAAGAGGAAAAACGACACCTAATGACAAGAGCCCTACCTTAAGAAACTTTCAACAGGATCATCCAAAACATCAAAGCCATTTGCCAATAAAAAAGACCGTGAGCTTCTCCCTATAGCAATGAAAAACCCAAATATTGCCAAATCCTTTTCCAATACCTGCAACAAACCAGCAACCTTGAAAATCTGCTTCTTCACCAACCTACTGTATGTATTAAAATAGTTTGAAAACATACAACCAATGCTCCAACTCTGTAATAAATAGCCAAATGTAAGGTCATGAAGAAAATACTACTTAAAAAAATGGCATCAGGTAGAGCATGAAAAAAATATAAGAGGGAAACAAAGGGATGGTATATGCGGTCAAAGAATTAACATCCCAGAATTAATTAGTTAGAAAAGTGGAGTCATTCTAGCATAATTCAAGGCAGTCAGAATTAACATGAAGTACCCTTGCATGATTCATCAAAAACCTCAGTAAGGCAATGAATTCTGCTTCAGTGAATGACAAAAAGAGCTCTGCCTTCAAACCCTACTTTAACGATGCCAAACAAATTTGTGCAAACAGGAATCAGGGGAAAGGACGCAATATGTTATTCTCAGAACCCAACACATGGATATAAGATGATGCAGCCAGACAATCCTAATCCTAGAGTAGGAATCAATGATTTGTTTGGCTGCAACACAGGCTCAAGTTGAAGGAGATTTTCTATTGAATCAAGGGATGAGAAGCTTGTTGGTTTTGATATTCCAACAACCTGTATGGGAAAAGAATGAAAGAATAAAAAGAGAAGAGATAGGAGGGCTGTTTTGGGACTGTGAAAAGTACCCATGAACAAGAGAGAGAGAGAGGGGGGGGGGAAGAGGAAGTCGTCTCGGCCACACAATTCAAAACCACATTCTATATTCCATTCCACACGTAATTGGGCTGTTACATGTATTCAAAGATCCAATATACTAATAAAAAAAATAAAATTTTCTTAATATCTAACTTCCTAAAATTAATAAACTTAAAAAAAAACTATTATGACTCTTAATGTTATTAAAGAAATGGGCCACACAAGATCCCTATAACAACTACTATTCAATAAATCCTAAACTAATATCTAATGCACCCCACCACTAATTAAAATATTTATTTTCGTGCACCCCTTTAGACAGCCACTTTTGGGCCTTATAATTTGGCTCTCGTAAATAAAACCCAAAGAATTAAAAGTCTAAACCCTATAGATATTAAAATAGGATCAATTTCTAGACCAGTCCTGCATTATAAGATGTCATGTATCACATCCAATAGTCAATGCCATGTGTAAAATGGACTAAATATGATGAAAATTTTAATATTATACACATGTTCTACAGTCTACAGGTATACTAAGCTAACCAATTTTAGTGTTGAGAACAGACAAAACTAAATGAAAATTCTACAGGTATACTAAGCTAACCAATTTTAGTGTTGAGAACAGACAAAACTAAATGAAAATTTTAACATTTTCAATTTCTCATATGATATTTATATAAGTCAAACTGCTGAAAAAATCTTCAGGGGAGAGCGATCAGCAATGGGTGAAAGGAAATTGTACTGCAACAAGCAGAAACAGTTCCGATTTCATGTACCAATATAGGTACTGTATGCATCAATATGGAACAGTAAGCAGGTGTAAGAATCCAAAACTAATGCCACAAAAGTGATGAATTAATTTAGATTCTTTAATTACCGAACCAGCTCTAGGGAAGGTGGTTGCTCAATAGTTGCTTCTGAGGTTCTGTTAGGACCTCCAGTGCTAACCTCTATAGTTTCAGAAGTCGTCAGCCATGACCATATCTTCTCCCTGTCAATCGCTCGCTGCAGCTGTTTCTGTATAAGATCCACCCAAAAAGACATTTCTTCTGTTCCTCTTTCATGAGTAACACAGGTTGCAGCCCTAGGGCCAAAATGGACAAGAAATTCTCTGCGTAGACCCAAATCCTTAATTGAATGATAAGCCTGGTGTATCGGAATGAAATCAACAAGCATGTCCATCAATCTACCAGTTATATCTGGTATTGTGGAGAAAAACTGAGAGCAAGAAACTTTTGTTGGTCCAAGTTTTGTGATTGCAGCAATGCAGGTCAGCGCGAGCATGAGAAGTGAAATATCACTAGCATTGCCTGAACCCTCAGATAATCCTTTCCTGCATCTGGTGATAAAAGATGTCTCTTACACAATTCAATCTAACTCTATAAATTTAAAAGCTTACAGATGCAACAACATAAACTGTTACATACACTGTAGTAGCTCCAATAAAACGAGGGTCCCTTTCAAAATGGTTCACAAAAGTTGTCACAACTATTGGAAGTTGATCAGACCAAAACCAGTCATATGCTTCAGGTTGCTTGGCTGACAATTCATCCTTAATTAGGCTCTCCAAAGAAGCAGATAAGCGCAATAAACTGCATTAATGTAACAGGTATGTTGCATTAGAAAGCCTATATCCATCAGAAAACAAGATAAACAGAACAATAGTGAAAAAATAAGCAACTAAAATGATGAATAAAATTAACAGCACTAGGATGTTACGTCAGGGAATGGCTAATGCAAATCTACAAAATACATTTTCGGCCATGCTACTGCTTCTCAGATACTCAGGTTCTGATGGGATTCTAGGATCCGATTTCTGAGGTTGGAGAAGCATAATTTGAGAACCCTACTCAGAGGCACATGAAGCATTCCACCGAACCTTTGATGGGCACCAGAAGCTCCCTTCAGTACCTTGATTCTCGCTTCTTGGTCACTCAGTTTCCAGAATCTGTGCATGAGAAGGAATACAAACATGCCACTTGAACTGTCCACTCTCACTTCTGGCCCAGAAGCGAGAGTCAGGAATGTGCCCCAAGATCAAAATAAGAATCTAAAACATTGATTAACTGCATTGCCTTTTGTATTTGTTTTACAGCAATGTGTAGTTATATACTATTAAACGTCAACCTACATTATCACAAAGATTTTAAAACCTAGATATGTTATAATATTGTAACTTCATATTTTTATTAACAAACTAGAAAACTATTAAAGTAAACAACCTGATTTGTAAGTATCAACAAGACATATCTTCACACATTGAGAAGAGAGCGTTATCTAGAAGTTAAGTGAACACATTCAGGAGAAGGTTGCAAAGGAAATCAACAAGCAGACACAAAAACGGAGAGCAATCATTGGCAAGCCTATGAGTAGTTGTATAAGTAGTAATTCATGTCAGGCTCCAACAATGCAGAAAATATACTGAAAATATTCACTTAGAAACTTAGTGCATATAACAGCAAAATAGAAAGATAACTGACCTCCGTTGAACAAAAATGTTAATATCCCTGTCTCTTACTTCTCCTCTGGATGATATCTCAGTCACTGCTTGCAATAAGGAAAATACAGCAGCCTGAGAAAATAAATTCATAAAGTTTCAGAGAGGCTATATATTCTTCAAGGTAGCAATGTCAAATAATTAACTTAGCCACATCCTAAAGCTACATAAAGTATCAACACAGAGTTAAAAATCCAACACTCATTAAACTTTCCTATGCAAAAAGATGAGTCTAGAAACATATTTAACATTGCTCAACAGGAATATAGAGACAAAAGAATTATATACTGAGAGACAGTAAACATTAACTCCAGAAAAGGAAATTCCTAATTAATCTTACTCAGGTTTTTATTTTTCTTTTGATTTAGAAAGTAAATAAGAATGTCGGAGACAGACATTAAGTCTACGTAAGAAACAGGGAAGTGTTAACAATAATGTCAGTAGGACGTGTAGACTTGCCTGTTATGTTGCTATATAATGGGTAGTTCAGTCATACAAATTATCAAGTAGGAAATAAATGAAGTATCATGTATTAAAAATAACTTACATTTTCAGTTCTATAATTCTTTCTCTTCCGCTTTCTCACCCAACACCCACCCTCTTACTCAATCTCAAACCATAAATCCTAGGGTTTGTCTTTTTGACACCTCCTTCACCATTAAGAACATGAACAGAGTGACTAATTGCAAAGAAACATATGGCTGTTTTTTGGATTATGGAGATTAAGGGCTTGGAGCAATATTTGGATGCTAAATTTAGGAGAGAAATTTCAAAAATGGGAATCCCACAAGATATAATTGTTAAACTGTGGGGTGTTATTGATGTATATCACGATAGGGGCCTATCGTGGAAAATCTTCTAGCGGTAGTGTTTTAGTTTATTTGTTTCCTTCTTTGTTTCTTTCCTAACTAGACTAGGATACTAGGATACTTTGTTACTTTCCTAGTTTAGTTAGGTTTCTGTTTGACTTCTAGTATATTGCAAGGACATAGTCAGTCCTTGCTCTCTACCATTTGTAATTATAAATATAATACGATAGTGGAGAGGGGTTTGCATCGGCTGTGAGTTTTCTCCTACAGTCTCCTCTCTCTCTTTCTTCAATGTGGTTACTGATTACTGGTGTTATATTCTGATATTGTTACATGGTACCAGAGCTCATATAAATAGTAAACCTCCACTCAAAAGCTGTTTTGATAGTCTAGTCAAATGCTACTCTCAGTTCTGGTTGCAGCACCTTATGCTGTCTACATATTTTTCATTGCCCTAGTTAATGATGATATGAATATAAACTAGGACAGTCTATGTCTTATCTAGTGCAACTCATGAAGATTTATTGACCCATAAATCAGCCTTCATGCATATAATGGTTGCAGATTCCAGTTCTGGAATTTTTCTTCACTCACTCGAGATCTGAAATTATTTCTCATCCAGCCAGGTGATGTTATTATTTTTTTGAGGACAGATTGAGTTCATATACAGGTACACTCGATCCCAATATTAGGACCATCGGCTGCTCTGATTTTCTGAAATCAGTTTTCTACTATATACATGTGGAAGATCTTTTTAGGTCATATTTCAGACCAACTGCTACTTCAATTGGTTCAGATCTAACCAGCTGATCAGGTTCAACTTTTGGGATATCAATCCCCTACCCTAGGTGCATCTTCGATTTTATTTTCTTGTCTATCTGACCTGCTGATCCTGGTTTATATAAACAAATCTGAGGTGTATGTGTTAAGAATAGGAGTTTAGTTTAAGGGGTATTCTTGTACATAATCCCATTTAGTTTTATGAGTTTTTTGTTATTTGTATAAGGCCAGGGGGCCCTCTGTAATTTATCATTCTTTTCAATATAAGCATGTTTGTCTCTTGTTGAGAGATAACAGATTAACACAAATCGATTCTCCTCTCTTCTTCTCCTTTTTCCTTCTTCTCTAAAACTGAACATGGTATCAGAGCTTAATGTTCCTGGAGTTTGAAGGTGTTGGAAGAGATGTTAGTAGGCTAAGAGTTGGGTTCTCCTCTTGGCTGCTGCTGGAGTTCGAACTCAAACCTAAGCTTCTTCTTAGACCTGGTTCTCCCTTGTTTCTAACCCAAATGGAGAGCAACCAGGGGCTTTAGTTTCGTTTGGAGGTCTCATTTCTTCCCATTGTGTCTTCTCAAGTCATCTGGAAGTATCCAAGGGACAGGAGTGAATCTCGGCCTGGGCTATTCTGCCCTGTTTTTCCGCCAGCCAGAGTTCAGATTGGCCTTTGCTCTCCAATAGAGCTTTGTTTGGGAGGTTTTTTAGGCCACCTGCTATCGTTTTTTGGTAAGGAAGATTGTTTCTTTGTACTCCGCTGCTGTTTGATGCTTGTGTGAAGTTCTACAAGTCATTTCAAGTGTTTTTGGACTGTTTTTTCCCCTGTTTTTTTCTGCTGCTTCTTGGGGACCTACTATTCTTGCTTGAGGTGCTGTTGGTTACTTTTCCCAAGTGTTTTTTCTGTTTGCATTGAAGCCACAATGGGTGAAAAGTCTGTTGAAGCATCTGAACTCCCCACTGTTGTGGCAGCCTTGCCTATTACCCCTTCATATGACAATCCAAATGTTCTTCCCATTGTCAAGCTTGACAATACTAATTACTTGGACTGGTCACGGTCAATGAAGCTCATTCTTCGGAGTAGGGGGAAGTTGGGATATATATCTGGAAGCTTTAAAGCCCCTTCCTCTGCTGATCCAGGTTACACCAAATGGGAAACTGAGAACTCCCTTGTGATGACTTGGCTCATTTTTTCAATGAAGCCGGAAATTGGAAGAAGGTTTATGAGCAAGGAGGCAGCCAAAGATATTTGGGATGGTGTTGCCCGTATTTATGATAGAGTGGGGGACTCTCCAAAGGTTTATCAACTTCTTCAACAAATTGTTAGCCTGCTCCAGGGTGACAAAAGTATCTCTGAGTACTACAACCTTGTTGTGGGACTTTGGGAGGAGTATGATCACTACAGAGATCTCCAGCTGTGTCCTGTTGATGAGCCTAAAGTGCATCAGTTGTTTGAAAAGGAGAGGGTCCTATTCCTTCTTGGAGGTCTTAACTTTGAGTTTGAACCCATAAGGGTACAGATACTTGGCCGACCAAGTCTTCCCTCCCTGGAGGAGGTGTGTGGTCATTTACAGAGTGAGGAGACCCGCAGAAGTGCTATGGAGACCACTCCCACTGTTGAGCGTTCTGCTCTTATTTCATCCACTCCACAGGATCGTCTTCCCTTCACCAAGGGGGCTGATAAAGGCCGTTTTTCCGGTGACTATTGTGGCAAGTCTGGGCATAAGAAGGAGTTTTGTTGGGATCTTCATGGGAAACCACCCTCTGCTGCATCTGGAGGACAGAAAGGGCCGAAGAAGAATGGGCCTAAAGCCCATGTTGGGGTTCATGAGTCTTAGTCATCATCCGTCTCTAAAGAAGACACAGCAGCTTTTCGTCGGATTGTAGCACACTTGGATGGATCCCCCTCTGCTGCTCCCACTACATCCACTGCTCTACAGGTCTCTACCTCTTCTGCCCCCACTCCCTGGGTCGTTGACTCGGGGGCCACCGATCACATGACTGGTAGGTCTCAGCTCTTTAATTCCTACACTGTTTGTTCGGGAAAAGATAAGGTGAAAATTGCTAATGGTTCTCTTTCTTCCATCTCGGGGAAGGGAGATGTCCAAGTTACTCCACTTATCCCTTTGCAGTCTGTCTTTCATGTTCCTAACTTTGCTACTAATCTTCTTTCTGTTAGCCAATTGACTAAGTCCTTGAATTGCTTTGTCACCTTTTTTCCTACTCATTGTCTGTTTCAAGATTTGGTGACGAAGAGAGTGATTAGCAGTGGACGTGAGACTGATGGATTATATGTTCTGGACACTTGTGCTTCCCCGTGACAACAACTCAATCTTATGTGTGTGGGCAACATGGCGGACGATACAGCGGATATTTTGCTTTGGCATCGCGTTGGGACATCCTTCTTTTTTCTTATGCGAAAAATGTTGCCACATTTATTTACATCTTTTCCTGTCAATCATGTTTTTCATTGTGAACCTTGTCTTTTTGCAAAAAGTTGTAAGACAGTTTATCCATCTTCTAGTAATAGATCTATTTCCCCTTTTCACCTTGTTCATACTGATGTTTGGGGTCCTTCCCCTGTTACTTCTTTACGTGGCTTCCGCTACTTTGTCTCCTTTATTGATGACTTCTCTCGCGTTACTTGGGTTTATCTCTTGAAACAAAAGAGTGATGTTTATACTGCTTTTCAAAACTTTTATGAGTTGGTGTATACTCAATTCCAAACTCGTATTCAGATTGTCCGTTCTGATAAAGGTGGAGAGTATATGTATGGGGGTTTGAAGACCTTTTTTTCTGACCATGACATTATCCATCAAGTGGCTTGTGTTGATACCCCTCAACAAAATGGGGTTGCTGAAAGAAAAAATCGCCACCTGCTGGAAGTAACCCGGTCCCTTTGGTTTACAATGCATGTTCCAAAAACTTTTGGTCCAATGCCTTACTCACTGCGGCCTTTCTTATCAATCATATGCCCTCCAGTGTCTTGAACTTCAAAGTACCTCTTGAGGTCTTACCCTCACTTTCTTCTTCTTTCTCTCTTCCCCCAAGGGTCTTTGGTTGCATATGCTATGTCCATATTAGCAAATCTGCCCGCACTACATTGGATCCTAAGTCCTTGAAGTGCCTCTTTCTTGGGTATTCCTCTACCTCCAAGGGATACACCTGTTACCACCCTCCTACCCGTCGGTGGCTTACCTCCAAAGATGTTTCTTTCTTTGAAACCATTCCTTTTTTTCAGTCACCTCTTCAGGGGGAGTGTCGTGGTGGTGAGGTTGAAGAGGCTCCTGAGTTTGTGTCCTCTCCATCTGGTGAGGTTGAAGAGGCTCCTGAGTTTGTATCCTTTCCATCCTCCTCTTTTGTTCCTATTTCCCCATTTCAGCTTGACAAAGGAAAGAAAAGTCCAGAGGATACTGTTGTTGAGGGGGAGTCTCCAAGTGCACAGGTGAACAGAAAACAAGGGGAACTACTTGTTTATACAAAGGACAAGAGAAATCCTCCTTCATGGCTTCCTATAAAGAAGACCTGCCAAAATCCTTCTTCGTCTCCTCATCCTGAGCCTCCATCCATTGAGATAGGTATACCTTCCTCTACTCCTTCATCCTCAGACTTAGATCTTCCTATTGCTCACCGCAAAGGAACTCGAGCTTATACTAATCCCATTGCCAAGTTTGTCTCCTATGATTCTATCTCTCCTACAGGTGTTGCCTTTACAGTGGCTATCTCCTCCATCTCTATACCTAAGAATGTAGTAGAGGCTATGGCTGATCCGAAATGGAGAGAGGCAATGAATACCGAGATGGTGGCCCTTGAGAAGAACCACACTTGGGATCTTGTTGAACTCCCAAAGGGGAGAGTTCCTGTTGGATGCAGATGGGTATTCACAGTCAAGTTCAAGTCTGATGGTACTGTAGAGAGATATAAGGCAAGGCTGATTGCTAAAGGCTATACCCAAGTGTATGGCATTGATTATCAGGAAACCTTTGCTCCAGTGGCCAAGCATAACTCCATTCGGGTACTCCTCTCAATGGCTGCAAATCTTGATTGGCCATTATACCAGCTTGATGTAAAGAATGCTTTCTTACATGGTGACTTAGAAGAAGAAGTCTACATGCATTCCCCTCCTGGGTTCAAGCATCCTAGTGGCAATGGAAAAGTGTGTCGTCTTAGGAAGGCTCTTTATGGACTTAAACAATCTCCTAAGGCTTGGTTTGAGAGGTTTAGACAAGCTATCCTACAGAATGGATATACTCAAAGTCAAGCCGATCACACCTTGTTTATACAAAGGAAGGGTAGCAATATTACAGCCCTAATTGTATATGTTGATGACATTGTAGTCACGGGAAACAGCGAGGCTGAAATCTCAAAGCTTAAACTTTACTTGGCTCGACAGTTTGAGATCAAGGGTCTTGGTCCATTGAAGTATTTTATGGAGATTGAAGTTTCAAGATCCAAGCAAGGGATCAATGTTTGTCAGAGAAAGTGTGTCCTTGATCTACTTACAGAGACAGGGTACTTAGGGTGTAAGCCAGTCTCCTCCCCAATTGATCAGAACCACAAACTAGGAGAAGATTGTGGTGAACCTCTTGTAGATGCTGAAAAATATCAGAGATTGGTAGGCAAGCTAATCTATCTTTCCCTTACCCGACCTGACATAGCCTATGCTGTCGGTGTGGTAAGTCAGTTTATGTATGCACAAAAAATGGGTCATCTTGATGCAATTTATAGAATCCTCAGATATTTAAAATCATGTCTTGGAAAAGGCCTTCTCTTCTCTAGGAATGGTCACTTGAGGATTGAAGCATACATCGATGCCGACTGGCTGGATCTATTTCGATCGACGATCCACTTCAGGGTCTGTACTTTTGTTGGTGGAAATCGGTTACTTGGCGAAGTAAGAAGCAACCTGTGGTGGCTAGGTCAAGCGCTGAGGCAGAATTTAGAGCCATGGCTCACGGAGTGTGTGAAATCTTGTGGCTAAAGAGACTTGTTCAAGAATTGGGATTTGAGACTGTTGAACCTATGAGTTTATATTGTGACAACAAGGCAGCCATAAGTATTGCCCACAACCCAGTGCAGCATGATAGGACTAAGCATGTTGAGGTTGATAGACATTTTATTAAGGAAAAGATCGAGTCAAAGACCATCTGCACCCCGTTTGTGAAGACAAATGAACAAGTGGCTGATATCTTCACCAAAGGACTTAGCACTCATCACTTTGACTGTTTATTGGACAAGCTGGGTATGTATGACATATACCACCCAGCTTGAGGGGGAGTGTTAAGAATAGGAGTTTAGTTTAAGGGGTATTCTTGTACATAACCCCATTTAGTTTTATGTATTTTTTGTTATTTGTATAAGGCCAGGGGCCCCTCTGTAATTTATCATTCTTTTCAATATAAGCATGTTTGTCTCTTGTTGAGAGATAACAGATTAACACAAATCGATTCTCGTCTCTTCTTCTCCTTTTTCCTTCTTCTCTAAAACTGAACAGTATGGCCCTGTTTTTTGGGTGTTGTTCCTACCGGCTGCTGTTTTCATCACAGAATGCTACCCGAGTGTGTTACTATTTCCTTTGACTGCTGCTTTAGATGCTATCCTTGATAACTATTTTACCTGTGTGCATGATGGCTGATCCTAAAGTACCTGTTGACAATGTTCATATTCAGATTCAGATTACAAGTATTAAACTTAATGGTGTATCTAAAACTACATGTATGGGCTCAAGCTGTCCAAGTCTACATCCATGCCAAAGGGAAGATGAAATACCTTACTTCTGACTCTCCATCTGCTGATTCGAAAGATCCTACTGCTGTTGCAGCCTAAGAAGAATGGATGTGTGAAAATTCCATACTCAAAATTTGGTTGTGGAATAGTATGGACCCTGCTATTGCCGCAAACGTCATGTTCCACACTACTGCAAAAAGGGTGTGGGATGACTGAAAAGAAAACTTCTCTCAAGAGAAGAACATATCCCAAACCTATGAGCTTTATGATTAGATGTTTAATTTCAAGTAATCGAATGAGTACTTCAGCACCTATAAGGGAATTGTTGAAGAACTCCAGATCCATCAACCTCTTACTACTTATCTGGAGCAATTGAAACTTCAGCGAGGTGAGTTCCATGTTGCAAAATTTCTGGCTGGTCTCCACTCTGACTCCCAATCTGTTAAAAGTCAACTCCTTGGAAGTGAAAAAGTACCTTCATTAAATGAAAGATTCTCTCGTCTTCAGAGTTTGGTTACTTCACCAAAGATAGAACCCTCCCCTACTCCTCGGGAAGGATCGGCTTTTGTTGCTGGTCGGGGATAAGGTTCCTCCTTCTCTGGTAGAGGCCGTGGCCAATGGAGAGGTCGTGGTACAAGTGGACAGCAAATTGACCGGACTTCTTGACAGTGTACTTTCTGCGGCAAGCCTAATCATATTGTTGACACATGTTGGGCTAAACATGGTTGACCAGATTGGGTAAATGAGTTAGTAAACACAGCTATTATTAGCGGTTCTATTGAGCGAGTGACTTCTGGTGACAACACTTGCATCTGCATTTGGGGCTTCTTCCACTGTTTCTCTGCCTCGAGACGATTATAATCAGTTACTGAAGCGTCTACAACAACTCAAGACATATTCTTCCGCTTCCACAGCCACTTTAGCACACACAGGTAACTCAGGCTTCCTTACCACCACTCAGTGGATTTTTTACTCTGTGGCATCTTCCTATATGACTGGTAAGTCAGACTTATTCTTTTCCATGTCTTCCATTAAAAATTCTGCTCCAGTTATCCTTGCTGATGGATCCTCCACTCCTGTAACAGGTCATGGAACGGTTTCTCCTACCACTACTATGACACTGTCGTTTGTTCTTCATGTTCCGCAGTTACCATTTACCATTAAGCCTTTTGTCTGTTAGCCAAATTATTAAGTCACTTAACTGTTATGTTACTTTCTACCCTTCTTATTGTGTTTTTTAGGACCTTCAAATAAGAAGGACGATTGGTAGCGGACTTGAGGAAGCCGGCTTATACTATCTGGATGGCACCGGACCGCCAACTGTGGCTGCTACATGTACTAGTAGACCCTCTCCTCTTCAATGGCATCTTCTCCTGGGGCATCTATCCTTGTCCAAGCTTCAGTCGATGGTTCCAAGTTGCCAATCGTCTCCTGTCTTGAGTGTGAAGCCTATGAACTTGGGAAACATCATCGGTCATCATTTACCTCTCGTAGTGGGTCTAGGAGTTAGTATTTATTTTCCTTAATTCATTTTGATATTTGGGGTCCCTGTCGTGCTAGACTACTAGTAATAGATTAGGCTATTCTTACTTTGTTACTATTGTGGATGATCATTCCCAGTTGACTAGGATTTATTTGTTGAAATATCATTCTGAATTTCTAACTATTTTTTAAAAAAAAAATATCATGAAATAAAAACTCAGTTCGATGCTTCCATTAAAAATTTTTATTCAATAATGCCCTT
>NW_025318064.1:0-15993 GCF_018873765.1 Telopea speciosissima
CTCGTGCATTTAGTCGAATCCTGAGAGACACCTGGGACACACCCAAGATGGGCGGATCCACAGGCAGATGCACGATTCTGAATTTGCCCCTGAGTCCGCTCGCAGCAGGAAGGGGTTTTTCAAGTCTGAACTTCATCCAACTTGATCCCCCAATGCCCCCAATGGCTTCAAGGGCTTGTAGGGATGACTTCCAAGGTTCATTAGGGTCCCAAATATCCTAATGGCACAAAGCATTAGGCAATCTATGGTCTATACCCAAGTCCTCAATCAAGACTTAGGTTTTTGGGTGAAATCTATAGGTTTTCATGGCTTAGGTCAATGGCACTTCAAAGAGAGGTGCAAGGGTATGCAAAGGCATCCCAAAGGGGCTACAATCATCCCTCCAACAAGAGCATTGGGTCCCAAATGGAACCCAAGCCAAACCCAAGCTCCAAAATCCAAAACCTAGCCTAAAAATTAGAGAAATAGAGAGGGAGAGATGGAAATCACTCACCTCCAATGGAAAACAAGGATCTAGGACTAGGTGAACCCCCTTTCTCCTTCTTTTCTTCTTCTTCTTCTTCTTCTTCCTTTCCTTTTCTCCTCTGCTTTTCCTTCTTCCTTTTTTTCCTTTCCTTTTCTTCTTTTCCTTCTCCGGATAGCAAGAGGGGAGGAAGGAGATGAGGTGTACGAGGAGAGGGCAGCAGCCTTCTCTCTTCTCCCTTCCCTTCTCTTCTTCTTCTTCTTCTTCTTCTTCTTCTCCTTCTTGTCCGGTTTCAGCAAATGGGAGAAATGAAAGAGCTAAGGAGCTCATGCCCTTCTCTTATGACTTGAAATGGGCCTTAGGGCATGTTTGCCTAGGCCCTTAAATCCCAAAACCTATTTTAACTCAAGATGGGCCTTGGGGACAGTTTGGTTAAGGCTCTTAGATCCAATTAGTTAGGGTGTGTTTGGTTTGGGTCTAAGCCTCACTAGCCCTATTAGCCCTTAAGCCTTGTTTGGTTTTAGTTAGGGTATTAAAACCCATTATTTAATTAAGTTAGGCTTTGTGGGCCCCACTTCCATGGTTCACTTACCCAACTAATGGTAAGAGAAAGGGTCCACATGGTCCAAAGGCCAAATTAGGGTGTTCGGGACACGGGAATGTGGGTCCCACAAAAAAATAAATCAAAAGGACAGGTAACAGCACGAGTGGATTAACGATCGGATTCACCAGCAGTGGATCCGGTCATGACTCCGGTGCTACTATCAGGGCCCAAACTTCAAGGGAAGCTGTAGGGCTTTGGCCCACACTTCCAAAACTTCGAGGGGATTCATATTATAATATTTTGAGTCCAAGATTATCAGTGTTGACCATATCTATAGGGCCTTACCCTTCAGTAAGGTCTAAATTGCCCCGAGGTATTAGGGAATATTTCGGGTGCGGGTGTAACAGAAATTCTAGCCAGACTTCTTCATTTGTATGGCTTGACCACTAGCATGACAATGTATCTCCAAGCAATCTTTTAATTGACAAGTTTCTTTCAATTTCAATTATAATATAAAGAAAAGCAAACAGTCATCTACAAACATTAATTAAGAGATAGAGGGAGATCTGTTATGAACCTTGATACCTTTGACGAGGTTGGATTCCTCCTCTTAAGAGATTAGGGAGCTCATGGCCTGAGTGCATAGGATAAAAATGGCAAGCGAGAGTGGGTCTAGCCCATACTATATGAGGGGTAAATGGAGTCATAGACTGCCCCATTGAAGAGGAGACTGTAACTATCGATTTGATACAAGCCATTACCATACTAATCCACTGATGATGGAAGCCCAAGTTGGAAAGCATCAACTCGATAAATGACCACTCTAGCCGGCCGTAATCCTTCTTCATTTCCAATTGGTACTTCTCTTTTTTTTTTCCATCATCCCTCGCCAAAAGAGTTTGTAAGGAACCTACTTTTCAACAGCCTTCCTTATGGAAATGGTACTATCCCCTCTCCAATTCTGGTGAACTTTGGACCAAACTTGTATATAAAACCTTAGTTAAACAACTCCGGGCTCATTCTTTTTATCCTTTAAAAAGAACATTTTGGAATTTTTATCCACTGCTGTAACTGCAACGCTGCTGTGCGCATTGTGCGGCGCAGTAGCGACCATGTGTGCACAGCGAGCCCCATTGTGCACACATAGCCGCTGCTGCACCACACAATGCGCACAGCAGCGCTACAGTTACAGTAGCAGATAAAGGTCCAACATTCTGCGTGTGCTTTCGAAATTGAAATCTCACCCTCACTTTGAAATTTTCTTTTGGCATAATCTAGTGGATAGTCTTCCAACTAAGGATAAATTGGCTTTGTTTGTACCTATTGATCCTTTGTGTCTTCTTTGCGGTCAGACTAATGGATCCATGTGGAATTTATTTTTTTCATGTTCGTTTTCCAAACATATTTGGTTTGCCGGTCCACTAGGATGGCATGTGGAACACCTTTGTGCATCTTCTATCTGTGAGTTGTTTGAGACCATAATTCGTATTATTACCCCCTACTGAGGTAAATTGGATTTTAAATATTGTTTTCTTCACTATGTATGTCTACATATTTAAAATCGCCACTCTATCCCTCTTATGGCAATTCAATTTATCTACCATTGGACGGGGTATTTTTCGTCCTCCTTTCATGTTGGGCAACTACAGCGTTCTGGAGTTGTGTTGTCATTGTTGGAAACTTTTCTAGTCATGTACTGATGATGTGGTAGAAGTGGAAGTGTTAGACAATGAGCCGGCAATGCAAACAGGTCAATTTGAGTACCAAGGGAAATTTAGCAATTTGGCAATGTTAAAGATGTTTTCGAGCTTGATGGCTGAATTTTGGAAGTGTATTAGGTCCTTATATAGTGTTTGGCAAAGCTCCGAATCAGCAGGTGAAGGCCCAGTGCACCAAAGGTTGCAAAATCATAGGTTCACACAGTGGTAGCGTGTTTAGAGCAATTTTCTGAAGGTATAATGGCAAAACTGGGAGAAGGACTCCTCACAAGAAATGTAATCTAGCGCAACTGGTCTCGTATCGTTTGAATGTCGTGCGAGAAAGTTACAAAGATTTTCGCATCATCGCACGAAAACAAAGCAAATCTGAAGGACGTTTTTCCCATTCTTAGCCAAAATTTTGGCTTATATATGTTTTAGGTGCGTCCCTTTGTAACCATGTAGGTTACAAACAGATTTTGTAACCAATTTTTTTTGCCTCTGATATGACAAGGTGGCAATATAATATGAGGGTTAATGATGGAATTTCGTCCATCCTCATTCCCTTCTTCTTCCTTCCATATCCTCCCAACTTCTGCAACTCGCGACTCCGTCCAACCCCGCCTCTAGCCAGGCAGCAAGGGTTTCATGTGTGATAGAATTTCACTCATCCTCATTCCCTTCTCCTCCCGTCCGTATTCCCCATCTTTTGCAACTTGCGGCTCCGCCCAACCCCTGACCTAGGGCTAGGCAGCAAAGGTTTCATGTGTGGCCTTGAAGCGATTACCTCTCATACCTTCTAACGGAACTCGATCAGCTAATCAAAACTCACAAGCTCCATTGGGACCATGTTCAAATAACAATTTGTTCACTTAACTCTTCTTTTTTTAATGAATTCATATTTTTAACCGCTGGCTTAATTTCAGAGTTTGGCAGAAGGCATTCATGGATTGTTGCTAGAATTTGATGCCAGCAGCCTAGATCCCCTTTAACCTGACTGGTTGGGGCTTTTGGCGTGTGAGCGGTCCATATTCTCCAGGTTTTTTGTTTGTGTTATTGTTGGAACCAAATCAGTTTTTGAGATGCACAGACGGTCTTCTGCATCTGAACTCTAAAATATGAAAAAGTGTGTTTGTTAATTTGTCTACATTGCAGCATCGGATATCTATAACGTTGAAGCTGCCGGTGGAGAGTGGCAATAATCACGGCGATGAAAGTGAAATTGGGAATGGAATGGAGTCCCAATTCCGAAAGACAGAAAGTACGAGAGAAAGGGGAAAGGGAGGACACACTGAAATTACAAAAATAACATCATTTTAATGGAATTAAGTGAGGTAATGGATAGTAGGATAAGGATCTAAATGAATAGCCGAAATCCGTTTTCGTATCCATTTAGCACTATTCGAATCTGTCCGAAAGGGCTAAACGGATACGGATAGGCTATAGTTATCCGAAAAACTATATTTACATGTAAGCGGATAAAATATCCGATCCATATTCATTCGAAAGCTAATTGAATATGGATGCGAATATAGCACTATCCGAATCGAATTCAATCCGTTTACATCCTAGTAATGATGGATAAAAGAAACAGTGGTTACAAATAGCTGTTCCTTTCTTTTTTGTTTGTTTGTTTGTTACTTCCAAACATAAAATACTACAGTGCAAGTCTAAAAGACTCTACAAATTTCCAACGCCAAAGACAATCATCTACTTATTGGGTTGACTTTGAAGGTTCTATGCTGTCACCAGCCACATCCCTTCCTTCCCCTTCTCCTTCTCTCCTATTAATAACCGTTTCAGTCAACATGACCATAAGAGGTAGATTAAGAAGAAAGCAAGAAATCCTACAAAATTTGAAAAGAAGAAGCCGTTCTTATGGCTTCTTCTTCTGTGCAGTGCCCACCGCTGGGATTCTCGGCGAAGTACTATCATGTCGGCATCGATGGAAGCTGTGTGCGACAGAGCAGCTTCTTTGAGGGCAAAGCAGCTCTTAGTCAAGGAGTTGGGTACTCAGTTATTCTTGGTTTTGGGGCTTTCTTTGCTGTCTTCACCTCTTTGCTGGTATGTAATGGAATTTTTCATTATTTCACAGTTTTGAGATTTCTTTCTTTCTTTCTTTGGTTGTATTCTCTTTCACTGAATTGAGAAAAAGATAAACGGGGGGCTGAAGCAGAGTAGCATGTTTAATCCGATTCTTTAGTTTCTGATTGGCTCTGGGTGGTTATCTCCGTCTGTTGGATAACAGAATAGGGGTGTTGATCAGGAAAAAAAACCCATCACCAATTAATAATAATTGGTTATTCCACTTTTTATTTCGTAATTGGTCCAAGTATTTAATCTGAATGAAGTCCAAAACACCAGTTAATTTAAGTCCAAAGAAAATATTTTTTTCAGTCTATTTATTGGGCTCATAATAAAAACAAAAAAGGATAGAGATCACTTCCTGAGCCTCTAAAGCCTGCATGAATTGGCCAATGGGAGCATGCGCCCAAGCATCACCGTGGTTTCATAGGGCAGTGTGGTACTTCCATGCACTTTTCTGTCTACGCGTAGAAGCCACGTGGGCCACACAACCAGCTAGATTCTTTTCCCCTAAAAATGAGAAAAAGTTTTCTGTCCGGGAGTGTGGCCTACGCCAGCACTCCCATGAGTCTATCTCTCTCCTACCTATGTGAAAAGACACCTCTGCCCCTTGTTTTAAGAAGGAGAGGGATAGACACATGGGAGTGCTAGCATAGGCCACACTCCCGGACAGAAAACTGCTTCCCCCTAAAAATTAATGAAATGTAAAGCCCATTGACTTTTTTAGGTTTGAGTCTTATAGATGGGACCGAGTTAATTAGGTTCGAATCTTTTCTAGGTTAATCTGTACCCTAGATAGTCCTCCAATCTAAGGCAGATACTCTAGTGCTAGTAATCTAATAAAAAAATACAGACTAAGCATTAAAAAATAAAAGGGGTATCTTTTGTGGACTACCATTTGATTCATTTAAAAACACTAGTGATCCATCCTTGTTCTATTATGTTCATACACTATTTTTGTTTACTTTGTTATATTTCATTCATAGTCACTCAATCTCATAATAGTGTGCATTCAATGAAATATTCTCAGTTCTTATCGACCGCAGGGGATTACAAGGAAATAAGAAATTTGTAAAATAAATTAAGTGCTTATGTAGTGATCTTATGTGGCAAATCTTCACCAATCTCTTCCTTTCAATCTACTGTTTTGACTACTAATGCAATTAAACCATTAATCAGTTCTTATTGGACAACACATGGAACAGATGAAGTAGTCATTGATAAATTTGTTTGGATAAACCTGAAACTTGAATTTCTGTAAGTCTCTTCTAAATAAATTGTTGTGATTCCATTCAACCTATTTTAAATGACAGATGAATTACAGAAACAGCATTAAAGAAAACTAACATCATATAACACTACCAAGTAGAAGAGGAAATCTTTTTTGGTGGTTTGGAATGCTAGACCAGCTGCACTTAATCTTTGTAAACCCTTGGCCTCTTTATATATATTTTTTAAAATTTATTTATAATTTTAGTGAGCAACAGAAAGAGGAAATCAAGGGGGAGAGACCTACCCAACCAGATCAAAGTCGAGCAAAGAGCCTCTGGTTGGAAATTGAAACTTTTTCTTAACTAGTCTCATATATAAGTGGTGCAGTATCTTATATGTTCAGATCCTCTGCCTGGGTTCCTTGAAATTACCAAGTAGCAAATGGCCTTTTAGGTTCAATGCTGCACAAAAGCATTTCTTCATCAATGTCAATCTTCAAGACGTGATCTTTTGATCGTTTAACCATCTTATGACAAAGTATCTTTCCCAACTAAATCCCAAAGACCTTCCACTTTGAGAACATAAAAGAATTAAATTGATGTAATTGTTCCTGATCTCCTCCACCACATCGTTCCACAGACATTTATTAAACCAATAAACTGCCTTTGTGCTACTCTTGGGACTTAGCTTTGGAAAAGAAAAACAAAACCTAGTCCTAACTAAATTTATAAAAAATAAAAAAATGAAAAAACTATTCTGCACATGTTTACCTTAATTATGTGACTCAAATATTCTTTTTCTGATCTTTATATTTTTATACATCTTTACAGTCATTAATTTATGAAAGATTACCTCAGATTATGCTTCCTCTGAATCTAATTTAACTTAAATTTTGTCTTCTCTTCTGTGCTTCATGTGAAGTGTCTGATCTTCTTTTTTTTTGTTTTTTTTTTTTTTTTTTTTGGGGGGGGGTGCTGTGGTGGTGTTCAAATTCATCTTCTATAATTAGGTATGGCTCGAGAAGCGATATGTGGGGGCACGACACACATCTGAATGGTTCAATACTGCAGGCAGAAGTGTTAAAACAGGACTCATTGCTAGTGTCATTGTATCTCAGGTTACATTCTTTTCTGTTGGTAGGCATCTACAGCTGTAATGGGGATTAAATTACTGTGTGAACTTACATATTTGATATTTGGATTCTTAAAGTGGACATGGGCTGCTACAATCTTGCAAAGCTCCAATGTCGCCTGGGAGTATGGTATTAGTGGTCCTTTTTGGTATGCAAGTGGTGCCACCATCCAGGTCGGTTATACAATCTTATGTTGTATATCTAGAACTAATTCAATTATTTTGTTCTTTCTTTGGGATTATAGGAACAAATCATCTATAGATTACTCTGTCATACAAAACAGGTACTCCTGTTTGGAGTTATGGCTATAGAGATCAAACGGAAGGCTCCTCATGCTCATACTGTCTGTGAAATTGTAAGAGCTCGGTAAGTTTCGCACTCCCATATTGTGATAGTTAATCACTACGGATTTTATATATGATAAATTTAGCACACCCATATTGTGATTGAAATCTCTCACTCACTCTTTCAGATGGGGGAATGCTGCTCATATTGTCTTCCTTGGCTTTTGCTTCATGACAAATATTATTGTAACAGCCATGCTTCTTCTTGGTGGTTCTGCGGTCGTCAATGCGATTACTGGAGTCAACATCTATGCTGCAAGCTTTCTAATTCCTCTTGGTGTGATAGTCTATACATTAGCTGGGGGACTAAAAGCTACTTTCTTGGCCAGCTACATACATTCTGTGATAGGTACAATACCTGAACCTTTTGCAATATATTATGTGTGATAGTTCAAATGAGATTAGAAAAATTTTCAAACCTATAATATCGATCTAATATTATATAAACTTAATTTTTGATGTTCTGCTGTCAGTGCATGTGATTTTGGTCATCTTTGTGTATCTGGTTTACACGGCAAGTAGCAAGCTTGGTAGTCCGAAAGTCGTCTATAATCATCTCTTGGAAGTTGCAAGTAAATCAAGAATCTGTCAAGAACCAGTATCTCATACTGGACAGGCATGTGGACCTGTTGGTGGGAATTACAAGGGATCCTACCTAACAATGTTGAGTTCTGGTGGCCTTGTTTTTGGAATTATCAACATCATTGGCAACTTTGGCACTGTCTTTGTGGACAATGTGAGTTCTACCTGTTCTTCCTGTTCTTCAGGTGATACTTTTTCAATATCTGCCACAGAAATTTTTAGTATCAAAAGTTAAGCCTAGCTTTATTTTTAGGGTAATTTACACATACCACCCCTGAGGTTTGACGAAAGGATGATTTTACCCCCCAGTTTTGGAAAATTCTACGTACCCCCCTGAGGTTTACAAACGGTAACAAATAAACCCATTCCGTCAGTTTATGACTAACACTGTTAAAATCAAAAGGTAAAGTGATAAAAATGCCCCTTAAAAAAAAAAAAAAAAAACCTGCAACTCATCTTCCCCAAACGATTTGGGGTAGATGAGTTGCAGGCTATAGGTAGAAGGTCTGTCCATTAGAACAGCAAGCCCAGCTTTATCTCGACAAGGGAGCAACTTCAACTAGGGAGTTAGGTTCTCAGTAAAAACAACCTCCCGTGGCAGAGCACCATATCTAAGGGTACCCGAGAATGGTCAAAAGCTCCAATGTGGAGAAGCATAAGCAGTAGATGATTCCAAGCCCAAAAGCAAATACATCTTCCATTTCCGAAACGCCATCACCGACCCTCTCTCAAAACCCATCTCTGCTAATACCGACATCATCTCCACTAACCCCTATTTCTCCTTTCATCCCTATTCTTTTCTCTTTAATTTTTTATCATTTTCATTCTAAAAACCCTCATCCCACCATCACCGATTCTCCTCTCCATTTCTTTCCACTTCTAATCTAACCCACATCCTTGTCTAAACAAAACCCCAATCTGAATTCCAGCCATGACCACACCCATCCTCAACTAATGTATCATTTCTGATCCCATCATGTCTTTAATTTCCTTTTCCATTTTCCCTCCCAATAACCATTGGATCCCTATTTCTTTACTTTTATTCCCATTTTTCCAAACCCAACACAGAATCAGAATCCATTGGCTACCATCATTTTTTTTCAAGCTCTCTGGAATCCATTGTCGGCTGTGGTGCAAAGAAATGTGGAGCAGAAAAAATAGAAGAAGATTAAGAAGAAGAAGAGGAAACCCGGGCGGAGAAGAAGGGGATGGGGAGGAAATTGTGCGGACATAGAAGTTAATCGAAGCACAGAAGAGACCCGAGAAGGTGTGGGTCAGATTTTTCCAGGTTGAATCCACCTGATCTTGGGGACATCGAAGACAGCCCACAACTCAACTCCGGGAGGTTTTGCATTTGCGCTCGATACAGGATCAAATTCACCCCATCGTTCGTAGTTCCAGCGACCTTGCGTGAATGACAACTCCATCTCACGAATCCGGAATTTTTTAACCTAATCAAAGCAGCATAAAATCCCATTAGTTACTACTCTTTGAACTTAAACTGCAATTTTGAAGACGGTAACAATTAACAAACCCTAGATTCTAAACAGAAATAAAGCTGATCGTAGAGTTAAAAGCAAAAGCTAGAAACACAGATACAAATGGGTTAAAACCTAAAGCAAATGGAAGAGGAAAAGGAAGGAGAGTGAATCAGGATCGGTTCCATGGTGTTCCCTACAAGGATTCCTGCAACTTATCTTCCCAAATTGATTTGGGGGAGATGAGTTGCAGGTTTTTTTTTTTTTTTTTTTTTTCTTAAAGGGGCATTTTTGTCACTTTACCTTTTGATTTTAACAGTGTTAGTCATAAACTGATGGAATGGGTTTATTTGTTACCGTTTGTAAACCTCAGGGGGGTATGCAGAATTTTCTAAAACTGGGGGGTAAAATCATCCTTTCATCAAACCTCAGGGGTGGTATGTGTAAATTACCCTTATTTTTATGTGACAATGTAAGAACTTCAGTTAATTTTTTTATGGGGGCAATTACTCAATATATAGTTAGTTAACTGACTAGTCTTCTTATTCACTGCTTATATTTATCAATTCTGCTACACTAGGGGTATTGGATGAGTGCCATTGCTGCACGACCTTCGTCAACTCACAAGGGCTACCTGTTGGGAGGGCTTGTTTGGTTTGCTGTGCCTTTCTCGTTGGCAACATCACTGGGTTTAGGAGCATTAGCTCTTGATCTACCACTAACAGCAAGTGAGGCTGGTCATGGACTAGTTCCTCCTGCTACAGCTATAGCTTTGATGGGAAAAGCAGGATCTGTTCTACTTCTTACTATGCTTTTTATGTGAGTCTCACTTCTTTTCACGGATTTGTTGTTTAGTTGCTTCATTTTGGCATTTCTTAGCTTAGTTAGGTTTAGAGAACATGTAATCTTGGATAGTATGAATGGACAAGAAGTAGTTCATGGGAACAATATTATTCGATTGCAAAGCTTCTAGCTTTGTTTCCCGCTTCAAGTATAGTTAAGATCAACAAACAAATTTTCACCTATAGCATAAAAGTGATTCTTCCCAGTTCAATGATCTGGATGAATGCCTTGGTGGGTTGTAGTAAAGGTATAAGATTATCACAGAAAATAAAGAGATAAAAGGATGTATAATGGGCTGCAATTAGATTTAGTAACAACATAAATGTGCTTCACACATCTTACCTTCAAGAAATTTAATTTCTGATAAAAGGAAGAAACTCGCAATGAATAATTATGTATTTATGTAAAGATGTTTGTAATCCAGGCAAGAAAAAGAGGTTACTTGTGCTTTATGGTACTTGTGTTCTGTTTTCAGGGCTGTGACATCTGCTGGTTCTGCTGAGCTAATCGCTGTTTCTTCCTTGTGTACATATGACATATACCGTACCTATATCAATCCAAATGCAACTGGAAAGCAAATTCTAAAAATTTCACGGTTTGTCATTCTGGTTTTTGGGTGTTTCATGGGAGTGCTAGCAGTGATTTTGAATAAGGTTGGAGTATCATTGGGCTGGATGTACCTAGCCATGGGAGTTCTTATCGGTTCAGCTGTTCCTCCTATAGCTTTCATGCTTCTATGGAAGAAAGCAAATGCATCAGGTGCCATTGTTGGAACAATAACTGGCTGCATTCTTGGAATTATAACGTGGTTATCAGTGACGAAAGTAGAGTATGGCCGAGTAAATCTTGACACAACTGGCAGGAATGCACCGATGCTTGCTGGAAACCTTGTCTCTATACTGACTGGTGGGGCTATCCATGCTGTATATAGTTTATTGTGGCCTCAGAATTATGATTGGGAAAGTACCAAGCAGATAACCATGGTAGAAAGGGATAAGACCGATTTGCCAGATGAAGAATTTAAGGAAGAAAAGCTTAAGAATGCAAAAGCATGGATAGTGAAATGGGGTATCGGTTTTACTGTTGTGATTGTCATAATGTGGCCTGTTCTGTCGCTTCCAGCCAGTAAGTTCACCTATGACTCCTTTCTAGTTGATTTGGATAAGTACATGAATTTCCTCCAGTCTAGCAAGATATGCTTCTGTCTATGATCGGATTCTTTACCTTAACAAAAGAGAGTCAGGATAATCTGACTGCAATTATGATACAAACTTGATCCACTGAAACAATTATTTGATTCTTTGCTCTTTTAGAGGGGTTTTCTTAACAAGAACTACTTGCCAGAATCAAAGAATTGCTTCCTGGGAGAATCACTCTAAAATAGAAGAAGTCATACCAAAGGCAGCATTAAACTTCCAAAAGGCCACAACTATTACTAATCCTTCTGTTTCTTTGGAAATCAAGTCTTACAATTTTAACTGTAAATTTGAATTTCCTATTGAACTTGCATCAAATAGATAATCAAACTAAGTGATTTGATGTCTAGTTGATTTGGCTTGATCCAACATAAATCATATCTTTCTTGGCTGTTTGGAGTCTTAGAGGTCCAAACAGGGCTTACATTAAGACATATCCTTTGCACATGAATTAGTTGGTTTTGACACTATAGATATTTATATGCTTTTGGTGGTCCAAAGAATAATATGTGCAAGATTTATTGTCCTAAAATTTATTTCTTTTTTTCAGGAGCATTCGGTCTTGGATACTTCACATTCTGGGCTGTCATTGCAATTGCTTGGGGTACCATAGGATCTATTGTGATTATTGCTTTGCCCTTGTTTGAAAGCAGGGAAACAATCAAAAATGTCTTGATTGGCATCTTTACAAGTGCCATTCTCAATGAAAAGATTGAGGAAACGAATGCCAAAATACGTGCAGTACCAGAGACTGAACAAATACACTTAGAGAAAGACAAGGCAAAGAAACAAGAAAAATTAGAGCAACAAACTCATTCTGTTTCAGTGGAGCCATGATAGGCTTCTCATAGAAGCTATTCTCATTGATGCTTTGGAAGCATAGATCTCTTTTCAGATTTTGGAAAATGGAAAATCTTCAAATGGTTTGGTTGCTTGTCTTGCACCTTTTCCTTGTAAGTTAGGATATGTGCTTAGGGGTCTAACCTTAATGATCAGAGATAAACTTGTCTTCTGGTCTTATGGCCTGAGCCTTTGCTGTTCAATTGTAACAGAAAATCTGATTTGTGAAAATCCCTTAGCCTTTCTGTATATGTATACCTTGTAGTCAAAATCTAATAATTATCTGAATCATTTGTTGAAAGATGGTCTAACTCACTAGGCCTTCTCTCCCTTGTCTCAATTTCATGTACATAAAGATTTATTTGTGTGGGGGCTAGCCTAAGGGCTTAGCCATACTCAAGCTGTGACTTGAAAGATGTTTGGGCCTTTGGATTGGCCTGAGGCTAGGTTGGAGCTATACTTGGATTCACTTTGGCTAATCTTGAGTTATTGGATTCATGTGAATCCAACTTTTAGGTTGATATGAATGGCAATAGAGTTGTTAATGCAAATTGATTGACCAGTGAGGTGCATGGGGTCAATGCATTTTTCTTGTATTGATTTTATTTTTTCTTTTGGTATAAAGAGAATCATTTATTATAAGAATAATAATAATACTTATTATTAGGGAAAAAGATCTCTACTTGGTGGTGTTTCCTACGCCTTCTCATAGGGCACTATGAGATGACGCCTTTGCCCCCTGGGTAGATACCCAGGCGTGCTCACCCATTGGCCCAGACGCTTGTGTAGAGACCATGCGACTAAGTAGAGATCTCTTGCCCTTATTATTATTATTATTATTATTATTATGGGGAAAGTTTTCATACACGGCTGTGTAAGCTGTGTATGTGAGAGGGTCTCTCACAAAGAGTTGGAAAAGTCATAAATCCCCACCCATTAATTAATGCCTTGAAACTCCCACCTCTCACATACACGGTTTACACAACCGTGTATGAAAACTTTTCCCTATTATTATTATTATTATTATTATTGCGTCAAAAACACAAGCGTCCGTATTACAAAGATCAAACAACCAAAGAGTGGAACTTAGCCAACTAGTCTTACATGCACAGGATAGGACACTCCAAGCCAAGAAGTTAGCTACACTGTTAATCTCTCTTGGAATGCAGTGAAAAGAACAGCTCACAAAATAAGTAGCTATATTACTGTCCTGTATAATGTTGAAGACCTCAATTGTTGTAGGTTGGTTAGGATGATTGAGGAAGGATGCATGTTCCTTGTTATCCACTTCTACGCTTAGGTGATCAATCCCTTCATATATACTCTCAAGCATTCGTTCCCTGAAAGCAAGGGCTTCATCTTGTACTACTATTGAAAAGAAGGTACGTTTAGAGACCGCTAAGATGGGCCTTACCTTGAATACCAAGGGAAAGAGCCAAAAAGATTGTAGCCTTACTTTTTGCTTTTGCCCCATTTCTTATTCTAGAAAATTATTTTAGTCATTGGGTGAAAAAAAATTTTCAAAAAAAGTTGAAAGTGACTCATCATTGTTCACTATCCATGTGAAATGATAAGATTACCCTTATATTAATAAGTTTTGAGAATAAGAAAGGACAAAAAAGTACAGTTAGGACTTCTTAATTGACTTACTCGGTGACAACAAGATGCACCCTATATAATAGGACTTTGGATTCTTGTGTCATGAAGAATGTGATTGGGATATTCTAGCAGTGGGACATCAATAACACTTCTTTGCATTCACAATTCTCTGAAACTGTTTACATCAGCCAGGTAGTAGGTTTTGGGGTCTTTATACGGGCTTGGTCTATTTTGCTGGGCCCTTTTAGGCCCAAGGGTAGATCTTATTCAATTTATTGGCTGTACAACTAATATTAAGCCCAAGCCTAAAGGCCATAATGCCCATACATACATCACATTAAAAATTGGACTAAGTTTCCCTCCACCACCCCGTGAATGAATTTCCACCATCCTAGGGTTCACAAACCCCTTCTAGGTTTTAATATGTTCCCTGAAATACCCTTTGATACCCCCTACGTGCATCTGAAGCCGCCTTGGTGAATGGATTTTCATTCATCATGGCTAAAGGAAAACTCGATCCTTAAAAATTTAGGAACTTTAGCTCAGACCAGTTGTTTAAGTTATTCATTTTGATCAGTCTTCAGGCTACTCAGGTTATTTGGCCTAATGGGTAGAGAGGTGGTTGGGATTTGGGAGGGTTGGAGATTGGGTTGCACCAAAAAGGCCAATCCTCATTGGTCTAACCAATCCAAACCAAGGTTGACTGATTATTTGCAAAATTCTTCCAACTCTTCTGAATTTGAACCATCAATAAGCTACATTTGGTAACGGTCTTGGTAAAGAATACTCGTTCTTGACCAGAAACGTTCTTTTACGTTTTTGGTCTAGAATGACGTTCTGTGTATGAAAATGACCGTTTGATAACGGTCTGAAGAACGTTTTCGGAACAATAATAGAACAAAAATGTCGTTTGGTAAAACCTATTCTTCAAAATTTGATATTAATTACAATACTGTCATTGCCATCTATATTAAGACTGAAAAATACATGTCAATGTTTTTTCTCTCTTACCAACCAAGCATAAATTAAAATATCTCATAAATTACCAATCTTAACAAAAAGTAGAATATCTCTCTTACCAATCTAAACATAACCAAAATATGTTAAATTATAGTTAATTTAAACTAAAATTATAACTTTAACAACCTAAAACTTGTTTTAATCTTCATATTTTTTCAAGTCTAACATAGTAAAACCTTCAAGGATGTCTTTGAACATCTTGGCTTGATTCTCTGAGGATGTGATTGCCCTCTTCAAATATCCTTTTAGAAAATCCGATGACGGCGTTGCAGATACAGCTGCCGAGTCTGAGGGGCAAACCCTTGAAACATCAGTTTGTTGGCTAGAAGATGAGATCGTGCCCTCATCTATCCATAGGAAAATTACAAGTTTAATGGAAGTGTAAGTCATTATTGGCAGTTCCATGTGGAAAAATAGATTTGGATATCTGATGCGATATATGCAGGAATGGCCTACAAGATTGGTGGATTGGGCTCTTTTGAAGGCGATCAACATAGATCCACGGAAGCGTGGTAGGATCGATTCTATCAATGAAGAATGCTATTAAATTATCTAGAACAATAGGAGAATCGATTGTTACCAAGAGTTTCACAGATGCAAGACCTCCAACCGATGATAACCCTTTCATAGTCGTTCCATGCACTACGCAAAGCTTGGCATTCTCACACGATCAAACCAACTCCTCTACACACAAAGGTTCTCAAAACCCAAGCTTTCTCCAAGATCAAACACCAAGAGAGGGAGAGGAAGAGAGAACGGTTTTAGGCAGGGGAGTGCTCCACCGATTTTCTAAGGATGAGAAAGTGCTATTGAATTTTGGCAATCTCATGAATATATGTGATTTGCTTTCTCACTCCCAAATTGGTAGCACACATGGGCAAGGAATATTAAGTTTCCTATTGGGACTCAATCACCAACCCATCCAATCTTTCCCACCAAGGAAAGATTTCTATTGCTA
>NW_025318065.1:0-15993 GCF_018873765.1 Telopea speciosissima
ACATATGTCGATCTAGGTATCGATTCGAAGGTCACGACCCTCAACATCGCATCCACTGGTCTAATAAGAGATAAGGATTCTTTTTAGAAAATTTAAAACCCAAAAAGGTACAGAAATTCCCCCAAATAACCCCAAACGACCCAGCCGGTCTGATTTAAATCGAAAATGAACATATGCCAAATTAAGTATCGATTCGAAGGTCACGACACTCAACATCGCATCCACATGTCTAATAAGAGTTAAGGACACTTTTAAAAAAATCCCAAACCCAAAAAAGTACAGAATTGCACCCAAATAACCCCAAACATCCCACTCAGTCTGGTTTAAATAGAAAATGAATATGTGCCAAAATAGGTATCGATTCGAAGGTCACGACACTCAACATTGTATCCACACATCTAATAAGAGATAAGGACAGATTTTTAAAATACCAAACCCAAAAAAGTACAGAAATGCCCCCAAATAACCCCAAACGACCCACCCTATCAGGTTTAAACTGAAACCGAACATATGCCAAAATAGGTAACGATTCGAAGGTCACGACATTCAACATCGCATCCACATGTCAAATAGGAGATTAGGACAATTTTTAGAGAATCCCAAACCCAAAAAAGTACATAAATGCCCACAAATAACCCCAAACCACCGACCTGGTCTGGTTTAAATTGAAAACGAACATATGCCAAAATAGGTATCGATACGAAGGTGATGACATTCAACATCGCATCCAGACGTCTAATAACTGATAAGGACACTTTTTAAAAAATCACAAGCCCAAAAGAGTAAAGAAATGCCCCCAAATAACCCCAAACGACCCACCCGATCTGGTTTAAATCGAAAATGAACATATGCCGAAATAGGTATCGATTCGAAAGTCACAACCCTCAACATCGCATCTACACATCTAATAAGTGATAAGGACACATTTTAGAAAATCCCAAACCCAAAAAAGTACAAAATGCCCCCAAATAACCCCAAATGAACCACCCGGTCTGGTTTAGACCGAAAATGGACATATGTCAAAATTGGTATCGATCCGAAGGTCACGACCCTCAACATCGCATCCACACGTCTAATAAGAGATAAGGACACTTTTTAAAAATATACAAGCCCAAAAAATTACAGAAATTCCCCCAAATAACCCAAAATTACCCGCCCGGTCTGGTTTAATCCGAAAATGAACATATGGCAAAATAGGTATCGATTTGAAGGCCACGACCCTCAACATCTCATCCACATGTCTAATAAGATATAAGGACACTTCTTAGAAAATACCAAACCCAAAAACGTACATAAATGCCCCCAAATAACCCCAAACGACCCACCCGGTCTGGTTTAAACCGAAAATGAACAAATGTCAAAATAGGTCTCGATTCGAAGGTCAGGACCCTCAACATCGTATCCACACATCTAATAAGAGATGTGGACACTTTTTAGAAAATCCCAAGCCCCAAAAAGGTATAGAAATGCCCCCAAATAACTCCAAACGACCCACCCGGTCTGGTTTAAACCAAAAGTGAACATATGTCGAAATAGGTATCGATTCGAAGGTCACGACCCGCAACATTGCATCCACACATCTAATAAGAGATATGGACACTTTTTTTAAATCACAAGCCCAAAAAAGTACAGAAATGCCTCCAAATAACCCCCCTCTCTACCAATCCAGGCTTCAAAGAACCGAAAGGGTTTAGGGCCGAAGTTAACCTTATCAAAAATAGACACCACAGGTGACTGTCGAATCGATAGTGATGGCCGGTAGGCCATTAGCTTCGGCTGTTGGTCTTCCTCCACTTCCCATTCCGGGGGAGGAGGAAGGTAGAGGTACTATGGAAGGCTGTGGAGATTTAGGTCCAGCGGGAGATGGTGTTAGAGGTCGGGCCTCCTCCTCGGGGGGCGGTGCTGCAGTGGCTGGCTCGGGGCTGATTCAACATGATGGGGCTGTGAAGAAGGGAGTGTCTTGGGCAGCTCTCTTTCAATCTTCTTCTAGTTCTTTAAACAATGATGGGCTGGAGTTGAGTTTTATTGAGCCTTCTTTTATTGGGGGCAACCGTGTTGCTAAATGTTCTTCAGTTATGTTACGGGCAGAATTATTAAAATGGAAGAACACTCTTCTTGGGCACTTCATTGGTCGCAGGCCAAGTTTTCTGTTTGTTAAGGAAGTATTGCTGAGACAATGGTGCATATCTGGTCATGTGGATATTAATCTTCTTGATAGTGGTTTTTTTGTTTTTCGTTTCAATTTGGAGGAAGATAAGGCCAAAGTTCTTGAAGGGGGCCCTTGGACTGTGCAACGGAGACCACTAATCCTTCGGCCTTGGAAACCAGGGATGAAGCTTGAAAAGGTGGAATTGAACTCCATCCCTGTTTGGGTCACTCTCCCCAACCTTCCTTTTCATTTTTGGAATGTGGAGGCCTTGAGCTCAATTGCAAGCATCTTGGGCAAGCCGATATCCACAGACAAGATGACAAAGACTCAAGAGCGACTCTCATATGCCAGGTTTTGTGTTGAAATGGAAGCAAACCATGAATTTCCGGATCAAGTGGAGGTTCATGATGATGATGGCCTGGTCTTTTACCAAAGAATTGTATATGAATGGAGCCCTCCTCGGTGTAACAGTTGTAAGGTTTTTGGGCACTCAAGTGGGCAGTGTGGCGTTAATTCTAGCAAGCAAATGACGTCCAACCGGAAAGAGTGGAGGGTGAAGTCCGGCAAGGGGCCTCAGCTGGCCGGAGCAACTAGTGGTGGTGGCACTCAGGCCGTGCATGGTGGAGGGGCTGGGTAGAAAGTTCAAATTTCAAAATTTGAGAATATTACAGATGGCAGATCTGGTGGGACTGTGTCCTCCACAAATATGGAAGCTCAATTAGTGGAGGATCCTAGCATTCCCCATTCTATGGAGAAGACTGCTGGAATTTCAAAAAAGTTACCAAGTTCAATCCCAAAGAATTTGGCGGACAAGGGGAAGAAGATTGTACATCGCAATGCATTTGCTTTGTTGGAGGATCTAACGGAGGAAGTTCCCTATGACCCCACTGAATTAATGTTGGATGTTGACTCATGCAACGTCCTTTTAGGGAAGGATTTAGAGTGTGAGCAAGATATTGGAGATCCCCCATATAAAGAAGGTGAGGAGGAGGGGGAATTGGTGCCTCAATCAATTATTCTTCACAGCCATGTAAGGAAAGAGATTGATGTAACGGCTGGAGGTGATTTGGTTGAGATTGATAATCCCACCTTTGCCCATAATAAGGAAGGGTATGTGGCAGTTGGGGAGGGAGAGGAGGATATGATTATGGCAAGAGATAATGCGGCAGCACCTACTTTGGAAACTACAGATTGGGGGGGCCCTATTAGGGAATCCTTATTGCAAATCCTAGAGGATGGTGACAAAGCTAATGGAGAACAATCTAATCTGAAAGAGACATCCACCAAGGGAAAGAAAATTTCGGGCAGCACTATTCCAAGGGGTCCACTTTTAGAAGGTATGCCCTCTATTCCTAACCATGCAATTTCATTGAACTCGAGATAAGGAAGGGAGAGCTTTGAGGGAGATAGGGAAAAAGAGACTATTGACTTCTTTTAAACCTCAACGTATTGAAGTGGTTCCTAGCCAAAGTTCAAGTCAAAAAGGAAATGAGAGTGGTTCGGCTTTTGGGGGTAAGAAGCTAGCTCCCCCTCCCCTCCAACGTTCTCAATGAACTGCCTTTGTTGGAATGTGCGAGGCTTGAATGCCCCAGAGAAGAAGAGGAGTGTGAAAAGGACCCTAGCTGATAACAATTATAAAATGGCAATTCTTCTAGAAACAAAAATCAAGGAGGGGAATGTTGACTTTACTTTGAAAAACCTGAAAAGGGGATGGAAGTTTAGTCATAACTGTAGTCAGGAGCACCATACTCGTATATGGGTTGGTTGGGATGTGGGCTGTCTTAAGGTGGACGTTCTAAAGGCTACTATTCAATTGATCCACATGAGGATTTCTGTTATTGGGACTTCTTTGTCCTTCCTTTGTACTGCTGTATATGCGCTAAATTCTCTTGAAGGTCAAATGGAACTTTGGAGGGAGATAACTGGCATTGCTTTAGGAGTTGTTGAACCTTGGGCTGTTATGGGAGATTTCAATACGGTTAGACACCAAAATGAGAAGATGGGAGGGGATGCTATCCATCAGGGGGTGGTTGATGAATTTAATTCCTGCATTTTCAATTCGGGCCTGGCTGACTTGAAATGGAGAGGGGAGTTTTTCACTTGGAATAATAACCAAAGTGGTACTCATAGAATTTGCTGCAAATTAGATCGAGTCCTTGTTAATAGTGCTTGGCTGGACAAGTTACGTTTCTCGGAAGCGAACTTCCTATGCCCGGGAATATCTGACCATAGCCCGATTGCTCTCAATATTTTGGACAATCTCAACTCTGGGCCTAAGCCGTTCAGGTTTTTTGATGCTTGGACTCACCACAAGGACTATGATGAAGTGGTCAAAAGGGGCTGGTTGAAGGCTATAAATGTCAACTTAAACCCCTTCTTGAGATTTGCTGCAAAGTTAAAGAATGTAAAATCTGAGCTTAAATGTTGGAATAAGGAGAGTATCGGAGATGTCTTCAAAAATGTTAAGGATGCAGAACATGATCTTGGCCGAATTCAGTATGACCTTTCTCTTTATCCCCTTGATGATTCCCTTGTTGTATTGGAGAAGGAAGCTAAAGGCAAGTTGTGGGCTGCGCTGCAAATGGAAGAAAGGTTTCTTAAGGAGAAATCTAGGGTTAGGTGGCTTGAGTTGGGAGATGGCAATAACAGTTTTTTCCACAAGTCCATGCAAAGTAGGCAAAACAGAAACCATATCTTGGAGGTCATGGATCAGGCTGGAAATACACTCACTAACCCTAAGGATATCAAAGAAGAGGCTGTTCTTTTCTACAAGAAGCTGTTTGGGTCAGATTACACTGATTTGGGCTCTTGCCCCCCCTCGATTCCCCTTTTGGGGGTGGTTTCCGAATCTCAGAATATGGAGCTTGGAAAGGAGGTAAATGGAGACGAGGTTAAAAGAGTTGTGTTTAGTTTGAAAGACTCTAAAGCCCCAGGGCCTGATGGTTTCGGGGCTGGCTTTTACAAGCACTCGTGGGAGGTCATTGGTGAGGAGCTAACACATGCTGTCCAATGGTTCTTTGCAAACTCCTTCATGCCCCGTTCTATTAATGCAACCTTTATTACTTTGGTTCCGAAGTCAGGGGATGTCTCCACTTTTGCGGGGTTTCGGCCAATTGCTTTATGCAATCTCCTATACAAGATTATTACTAAAATCCTCTCCAATAGGATCCAACATGTTATTGGGAGTGTGGTCAGCCATAATCAGTCAGCTTTCATCAAGGGCAGGTCTATTGTTGACAATATACTTGTTTGCCATGATATTGTGCGAGGTATCGAACAAAAAGCTGCCAGCCCTACTGCAGTTTTGAAGGTGGATCTTCACAAGGCCTACGACTCTCTAAGTAGGAAATTTTTGTTTGATGTGATGGGAAGAACGGGATTCTCAGATAAGTTCATAGGGTGGGTGAAGGCCTGTGTAACCACTCCTATGTTCTCTGTCCTTATAAATGGTAGCCCGGCTGGTTTCTTCAATGGAGGGAGAGGGATTCGACAAGGGGATCCATTGTCCCCCTATCTGTTCACCCTTGCTATGGAGGCCTTCACTGGAATTATACGAAGGCCCCGCTGTAAATCATTTCACCTTTCACACCTCATTTTTGCAGATGATCTTATGATTTTTGTGAAGGGGAACCGCGATTCTATTTTAGCTAGTTTGGGGGGTCTGGATGAGTTTGCTGCCCTCTCCGGGCTTCAACTTAACAGATCTAAGTCCTCTATTATTTTAGGGGGCCTTACCCAAACTAGTAGTCTGGAACTTTTGGATTTAACGGGTTTTTCGGAAACCAAGCTGCCTATTAGGTACCTTGGAGTTCCTCTTGTGTCCGGCAGGTTATCCATGAAAGATTGCAGCCCCATCTTGGACTTGGTTCGTCGAAAGTTGGAAGGGTGGAAGGCTAGATTCCTCTCTTATGCTGGTCGTCTTCAACTCTTAGCTTCAGTTCTTCAAGGAAGTTACATTTACTGGGCAGGGATTTTCGGCCTTCCTGGTAATGTTATCACCAAGCTGGAGTCTATGTTCTCTAACTTCCTTTGGTCAGGTCCCTCTCTTCAATGGAAGACCCACTTTATTTCTTGGGATGCGGTCTGTAAACCAAAATCAGAGGGAGGTTTGGGAATCAAGAGGATCAAAGAAATGAATATTGCTGGAATTATGAAGCAAATTTGGTGGATTGCCTCCAAGCAGGATCGGCTTTGGGTTAAGTGGGTTCAGCAAAGATACCTAAAGCAAGAGTCTCTTTGGACAGTCAAGGGTCTCAACAACTACTCCTGGGTCTGGCGTAAAGTTTTGAAGTATAGGGACAAAGCCCTTTCCCTTATCAAAACTATCATTGGGGATGGGGCTGCTACAAAGCTTTGGCTTGATAATTGGCACCCATTTGGAGTTCTCTTGAATAGATTTGGTAGCAGGATATGCTACGACGCAGGCTCCTACTCTCTTGCTGCCCGACATGCGTGTGTCAAGGAGATTGTGCGTGATGGAGATTGGTACCCTGGCCCCTCTACATCTTTTGACCTCATTGATATATGGAGGGCCCTTCCAACCATTGAAAAATTTCACGATGAGGTTCCGGATTTGACAGTTTGGATTGGCAACTCTTCGGGTAATTTCACTTCCAAATCAGCTTGGAATGCTGTCCGCACAAGAACTGCCCATACAGATTGGAATGAAGCTGTTTGGTTTGAAAGGGGGATTAATTCCCATTGCTTTATAGCTTGGAGATGCCTTTCGGATGCCCTCCCTACAAGGGACAACCTCATTCATAGACATATTCGCTCCTCATCATTGTGAGTTTTTTGGCTGGAACCGAAAGCGTAAATCATCTTTTCTTTGGGTGCCCCTTCTCTCGACATTTGGAAAATTATTTATGAGCTTTGCTTTCATGATGGAACCATGCCAAGCAATGTCATTGATGCAGCCATCTCGGTTAGATATGCCGCAGGTAGAGCAGGGAAGTTGGGGCTGGTCACCAAGCTTGCGTTCTGTGCCACAATCAAGCATATCTGGTCGGAGAGAAATTTCAGAATTTTCAGGAACAAAATCAGACCTAAGGACCAGATCATAGGGGCTATAAAGGGGGATGTTATTGGCAGATTATCTTCCATTTCTTTGGTGGGTGACCCTACTACTGCCAACCTTCATATTGCTGCCAAATGGGGTCTTCAAGTTCATTGGGCTGCTCGAATTCCAAAGGCCTGCTCTTGGTTTGCCCCTAATCCGAATATGGTTGCTCTCCATTGTGATGGGTCTCTTGCAGATGACAAAGCAAGCTTTGGGGGCCTCATTCGTGATGGATGTGGGGACCCCATAGCTGCCTATGCTGGTCAAGGGGAAGATCTTTCGGTGCTGTCCATGGAGTTTAAGGCTATTTACAAAGGAATTTCCCTTTGTATCGAGAAGGGCTTGTATGATGTTTCTGTTAGGTCGGATTCGAAGCTGGCCGTCGACATTTTGAATGGGCAGATCACTGGGCCCTGGCAAATCCTTATTTTGAAAAGTAAGATCCTCTCTAAGTTTAGGCTGCCGAGGTCTAAAGAATTAGTTCATGTTTGGAGAGAACAGAACCAGCCGCGATTTCATGGCTTCCCTCCCTACTGACCCCTCTGGAACCTATTGGGAGCCTGAGTCTTTCCCTCTGGAGCTGACCATTCTCATAAAGAAAGATAAGGAGCTAGTAACCTATTATAGGATGTAGCCTTAGGGGTTTTCTTTCTCCCTGCTGTTTGATAGGGCCTGTCCTATCTTGCTTAGGGTCCTTTTCCCCGTTTTTGGGTTCTTAAAAGGATGCCTTTCTTTGTACATTTTTCTTTTCTTAGTAATACAAATCTTACTTATAAAAAAAAAAAAAAAAAGGTCGCGACCCTCAACATCGCATGCACAGGTCTAATAATAGATAAGGACTCTTTTTAGAAAATTTAAAACCCAAAAAAATACAGAAATGCCCCCAAATAACCCCAAACAACCCAGCCGAATTGGTTTAAATCGAAAATGAACATATGCCAAATTAGGTACCGATTCGAAGGTCATGACACTCAACATCGCATCCACACTTCTAATAAGAGATAAGGACACTTTTAAGGAAATCCCAAACCCAAAAAAGTACAGAATTGCACCCAAATAACCCCAAACAACCCACACGGTCTGGTTTAAACTGAAAATGAACATATGCCGAAATAGGTATCGATTCGAAGGTCACGACACTCAACATCGCATCCACACGTCTAATAAGAGATGAGGACACTTTTTACAAAATACGAAGCCCAAAAAAGTACAGAAATACCCCCAAATAACCCCAAACGACCCACCCGGTCTGGTTTAAACTGAAAATGAACATATGTCGAAATAGGTATCGATTCGAAGGTCCCGACCCTCAACATCGCATCCTCACGTCTTTTTTTTTTGATAGGTAAGTGTGATTGTATTAAGAAAGAGGAAAAAAAAATACAGAAGAAGGCAGCCCTTGTCCTCCCCCCTTAGACAGGCCTAAGAGGGGGAGGAGAGCCCCTAAAACAACCCGAGGACAGGCCCTCGGTCGAAAAGCCTAAGACCAGGCCAACAACTCAATGAGACAAGGTCCTTAAAAAAACTTTACCATCTGAATCATTCTTATCCAACTCCACCAGGTCCTGTGGGAAATCAAGTGGATAAAAAATTGCTTCCCCATCCCCCGTATCCATGGCTGCAATAAAGTCTGCTGGCTGGTTGAGCTCTCTCCAAACATGTTTGATCTCCTTACGCTGTAATTGCTGTAGTAGCGTAGCTATACGGTCCCTCAAGATTTGCATGCTCCAAGGGCAGTCCACAGCCCCATTAAGAATATCTACGCCAATTTGGAATCGGATCGATGGAAACTGAAGTAGGTTCCTGAATACAAAAAGTGACCCCCTTTAAAATTGCAAAGAGCTCCATGCCTAGAACAGAATTAATATCTCCCTTCCCCGCATACGCCATTATGGCAACACCTGCATCATCACGAATGATTCCACCATAGGAAGCTCTATCGTGTTAAGGACCCATCACGGTGAAGGACTGCCATGTGAGTAGGAGGTCTAAACCAAGCACAGGTTTTTGAGTAATCACCTTCCAATCCACCCTAATCCCCCAATTATCAGCCAAGAACTGGTTCCTTGGGTTGTGGGGGCAGAAATGGGAAAGGCAGCACACTTACTGGCCACATCAAGATGAATTGCCTCTATAATCTGATCATGGGTTCTAACCTTGTTCTCAAACAGCCTTCGGTTTCTCTCCCACCAAATGTAATGCACAGTAGCACAAAAACCCAACTTGGGAACCAAATCCATCCTATCATTTGCACAACCAACACTCAAGAGCCAAGCAAGCACATGGAGATTGGTAGGGCCTCCACCCCTTGGGAGCAAAAAGAACTAATTTGACCCCAAATGCTAGTGGAAAAAGGGCAATTAAAGAAAAGATGCTCATGACTTTCAGTACCAGCCCAACACAAGATGCAATTCGGCCCAACCTGAATATTTCTTTTAATAAGCTGATCTTTGGTAGGTAGAGCTTCCATAAGGCATCTCCAAGTTGTGCAAGAATGCTTAGGGAAATTCTGAGTAAACCAAACAAATTTATGCCACCCTACTTTAGGAGAGGATCTTCTAACAATGTCCCAGGCTGACTTAGTAGTAAATAAGCCATTAGGGGAATTCTTCCAAATAATAAGGTCATCCCTGCCTCTCAAAATAGGAACATGTTGCAAATCCCCCCAAGCACTAATAAGATCAAAAGACCCATGAGGAGTAGGATGCCAGGTGCCTTGTCTTATAATATCCGAAACCAGAGCCATACGATGAGAACCCGCATCGTATCTGATACGATCCCCAAAATTTTTGATTAAAACCCCTTGAGGATGCCACTTATCAAGCCATAGCCTTGTAGCATGGCCAGACCCAATAAAGTGGTGAACATGGGGTTCAACCAAATCTCTATACTTGAGAACTTTACGCCAAACCCAAGAGCAATTTTGGGGAATTTTCACAGTCCAAATAGAGTCATTTTTTAAATAACGGGCATAAACCCACCTAACCCACAGGCTGTCCTTTTTGGAAGCAATCCACCAGATTTGCTTAAGGATACCCGCAATATTCATTTCTGAAATTCTGCGGATACCTAAGCCACCCTCATCCTTAGGTTTGCAAATTCTATCCCAAGAAACATAATGTACCTTTCGTTCCAAGGAGGGGCCCGTCCAAAGGAAATTTGAGAACATGGATTCCAGCTTTTGCTTGACACCACCAGGTAATGCAAAGATGCCCGACCAATATATATAGCAGCCCTGAAGAACAGAGGTAAGAAGCTGCAACCGTCCTGCAAAGGATAAGAAACGAGCTTTCCAGCCGTCAAGTCTTCGCCTCACTAGATCCAAGATAGCGGAGCAATCTGCCATAGAAAGTTTACGAGGTACAAGTGGAACACCAAGGTACCGAATGGGCAGCTTAGTGTCCACAAAATTCGTTAATTCCAATAGTTGCAGCCTGGCCGTTTGGGTAAGGCCCCCTAAAATAATAGAGGACTTAGCTCTATTGAGTCTCAACCCAGAGTAAGTATGAAAATCAGACAGAGCCCCCAAACAAGCCAAAATAGAGTCAGGGACAGCCTTCACAAAAATCATCAAATCATCTGCAAAGATCAGGTGTGTAAGATGGGAGCTTTTGCACCTTGGAAGCAGGCTGATCTGTCCCTCAACTTCCAACTTCCGCATTAAGGCCGAAAATCCTTCCATAGCAATTGTGAATAAATAAGGGGAAAGCGGGCCCCCCTGTCTTATCCCCCTCTTGCCCCTAAAATAACCTGTTGGGCTCCCATTGAGAAGGATCGAGAAACTAGGAGTATCAACACAAGCCTTCACCCACCGAATAAACTTGCTTGGAAAACCCATCCTTTCCATGATCTCAAAAAGAAACTTCCTACTTAGAGAGTCATAAGCTTTATGTAAGTCAATTTTCAGCACCGCCGTAGGGGGAGTCCCCTTCTGCTCTATACCCCTAACCACATCATGACCTACTAGAATATTATCCACAATGGAGCGGCCTTTGATAAACGCAGACTGGTTGTCACTAACCACCTTCCCCACAACTCCTTGTAACCTATTAGACAAAACTTTTGTAATAACTTTATAAAATAGGTTACAAAGGGCAATAGGCCTATAACCCGTAAACGAAGAAGTATTATCAGTCTTTGGGATAAGACTAATAAAAGTAGCATTGATAGAGGTAGGCATACTGGACTTCAAAAAAAATAACTTAACGGCCAAAGTGAGATCCTCCCCAACAACCTCCCAAGCATGCTTAAAAAAGGCTGCCCCAAATCCATCCGGTCTTGGAGCTTTTGAGTTCTTCATGGAAAAAACCACCTCTCTAATCTCCTTGTTAGATACCTGCCCAATAAGACTGTTCTGGCACAAGGTCCAGACTATGTTGCAAAGGGACAGTCTCTGGGAAGAACCCAACATCTTCAACATTAGCACCAAACAAATTCATGTAAAAAGAAATTGCCACCTCTTTAATCAGATTCGGATCCTTGATAACCTCATTTTCGGCATTGTACACCTCCAAAATGTGATTCCTGTTTTGCCTGCACACCATAGACTTATGGAAAAAGCTATTATTACCATCCCCCAATTGAATGTTCTTGACTCTAGATTTCTCTTTAAGAAACTTTTCTTCAGTATTAAGGGCTGCCCACAACTTCTTCTTGGCTGCTGTTTCTAAAGAAACCAAATTGAGGTCATTGGGATGGGCAGCAAGGCTGATTTGGATCTGAGCTAAGTCCGAAGAAGCCTCCTTCACTGCAAGAAAAACATCCCCAATACTATCTTTATTCCATTTCTTCAGCTCTGTCTTGACATTTTTGAGCCTGGCAGCAAACCTAAGTATAGGATTAAGCTTCATATTCACCGTGCTGTCCCACCCTTTAGCTACCACTTCATCAAACCCCTCCCTACCAATCCAACCCTCAAAGAACCGGAAAGGTTTAGGACCAAAATTTACCCCATCAAGAATTGAAATCACAGCTGGAGAGTGATCCGAAAGCCCTGGGAGCAGAAAAGTAGCTTCTGAAGACCTGAGAACATCCAACCAAAATAAGTTAACCATGACCCTATCCAACTTGCAGCAAACTCGAGAGCTGCCCCCTTGCCTATTATTCCAAGTAAATAATTCCCCCTTCCACTTTAAGTCCATAAGGTCCGTGTCAAAAATAAAAGTATTAAAATCATCAACAGCCTCCTGATGGATAGGTTCTCCTCCAAGCTTCTCACTTTGTTGTCTAACAATATTAAAGTCCCCTAGAGCAATCCAAGGACCTGAAATACTAGAACCAAAACTAGTAACATCCCTCCAAAGCACCCTCCTCTCCTCCACCGAATTAGAAGCATAGACAGCAGTGCACAAATAACTGAGAGAGGATCCCAAAGTGGTTACTTTCAAATGGATAAATTGGTCAGATTTTAGAATCTCCTCCACTTTAAACACAGCCGAATCCCATCCGACCCAAATGCGAGCTGTAGAACCTACTTCTCCATTATGGAGATACTTCCAATTTGAAATGAAAGAGTCAAAAACAGCAGCACAATTCTCTGTTTTCACCTTAGTCTCAAGAAGAATAGCTAATTTTGCATTATTATCCAGAATCACTTTCCTAACCCCATGCTTCTTTGTAGGGGCATTCATGCCCCTAATGTTCCAGGAAATGCAATTCATCAAAGATGATGGGCTGCCATATCAGTCCCACCCTTAATGGGTCCCTCTATTCTCATGCCCAGCCCTTCCTTTACAGGAATTCGTTGAGGCTGGAATTTTGTACTTCTTCCACCAGGCCGGTTAAATAAAGAAGAGCTAATAGAATTAGAAAAACCCATACCTCTGTCCAAGGGTCCTTGGCTGGCCCGGTTCTCCGCTGCCACCCCCTTTAATCTTTCAAAATTAGCTGAAGGTTTGTTGGCCAGACTAGCTCCCTTGCCTTTTAAAGACAGCATCTCTTCACCACTTTTATTTCCTTCTAAATTGGTATTATCCTTTTGCGCATCAGGTGCACCTTCTTTCCTTCCCAATGGAGACAGCCTTGAGCTACAATCCAATGGATTTGCCAATGCCAGCTCCCCCTTAGAAGATACAGAATATGCCCCTTTAATTTCTCCATCTTCCAAGCACAACGCACTAGGTGTCTTCTCAATATGGGAAGTGGGAAGATTTGAATTTAAACTTTGACCAGCAGCATTGAATTGTGGCATTTCCTCCATAATATCTCCAGCAGATCCGCCAATCTGATTATTCAAGGAAAATCCCCCAATCACCTCCTCTCCCAAATTTGGAAGGGTAGATAACGGCTGGGGAGAAGAATTTTCTCCTTCCATATTTGAATCCTCCAACAGTTCGTTACCTAAGAGAATGGCACAAGACTCTGGATCCAGCATCAAATCATCAGGATCATAATGCACCTCCTCCGTAAGATGTTCCAACAGGGCAAAACATTGGACTGTGAAATATCCTTAGTACTAGACTTACCTTCAAGAATTAACTCAGATTTCTTCAAAACCTTCTTGCCAAAGTTGGCGCCTTGACCCAAGGAATTGAGATCTCCTCCTTTATTCTTGCGAGAACTATGGGAATCCAAATTTGAATTTGAATTTGAATTACCAATTCCATCTGCTCGGCCGGCAAGTCAGCCTCCTTTCCGGCCACGATTGCGGCTTCTTTCCCAGACACCTTCACCCGCCATTCTTGCTTGGTTCTCGAGGATTTTTGATCAGGCTTACGGCTGCCAGACTTGCATGCATCAATCATATGCCCAAAGACCTTACAATGCACACAAAGAGGGGGCTTCCAATCATAAACCACTCGTTGATTGAAGACAAAACCACCATCACCATAAACTGGAACGGACAGAGGCAGGTCTTTGTTGGCAGAAACCTCCACACACAAACGAGCGTAGGAAAATCTCTCCATGGACCTTGTCATCTTGTCCGTAACAATAGGCTTCCCAATGACACTCCCAATAGAACTAAGAGCTTCAGAAGACCAGAAATGAAAAGGGAGATTGGGAAGAGAAACCCATACCGGGACAGAACATAAATCCACCCTCTCTAAGCAAACATCTGGACTCCAAGGACGCAGGATCATCGGCCTTCTTTGAACATACCAAGGTCCCCCTTCAAGAACTTTAGTTTTGTCATCTTCAAGATTAAAGCGAAATATAAAAATTCCACTCTCTAATAAGTTAACATCAACATGCCCTGCAATCTTCCATTGCTTCAGGAGCATATCCCTTGTAAAGGTAAAACTAGGCCGACCACCAATGAAGTGCCCCATTAGGGTGTTCTTCCATTTATCAAGACCTTTTTTAATAATCTCATCCGGACACTTTGCAGCCAAAGTCCCACCAATCTCCTCAGGCTCAACATAAGACAACTTCAACCCATCACCAAAAATCGAAGAAGAAGAGGAAGAAAAGAGGGCAGACCATGGAACCCCAACCTTCTTCGGGTATGACTGATTCAACCCACCTGAAATATCATCCTTTGGCTGTAAAAAAACACCAGAATCAGCACCGCTCACCGAACCACAAGAAGGCTAACCAAGAAGCAGCACCCTATTCCCGTCACCCTCACCTTGCTGCGCCGGAACCTTGCCCACACCTTCAACACTCCCTGCAGACCAGCCAAGAGCTGGCCAAGCACCACCATCACCATCACAACCCGAACCTCCAAAAGCAGCCACTTCAACAGCCCCCACACCCGAGCCAACTTCCTCCCCAACCCTAGCATTCCTCTCACCCGAACTGTGAAGAGGAAGGAGACCATTAGCTACAACTAATGGCCTGCCGGCCATCACCAAGAGAACACACCAAGATCCTCACTCCCAAAATCGCCAGAGCTTCTCTATTTTGACATATATTCATTTTCGGTATAAACCAGACCAGGTGGGTCGTTTGGGATTATTTGGGGGTATTTCTGTACTTTTTTAGGTTTGGTACTTTCTAAAAAGTATCCTTATCTCTTATTAGATGTGTGGATGAGATGTTAAGGGCCATGACCTTCGAATCGATACCTATTTTGGCATATGTTCATTTTTTGTTTAAACTAGACAGGGTGCGTCGTTTGGGGTTATTTGGAGGCAATTGTGTACCTTTTTGGGTTTGGTATTTTCTAAAAAGGTCCTTATCTCTTATTAGACGTGTGGATGCGATGTTGAGGGACGTGTCCTTCGTATCGATACCGATTTTGGCATATGTTTATTTTTGGTTTAAACCCGGCCAGGTGGGCCGTTTGGAGTTATTTGGGGGCATTTCTTTACTTTTTTTGGCTTGGGATTTTCTGAAAAGTGTCCTTATCTCTTATTAGATGGGTGGATGCGATGTTGAGGGTCGTGACCTTCGAATCGGTACCTATTTCGACGTATGTTTAATTTTGGTTTAACCCAGATCGGGTGGGTCGTTTGGGGTTATTTGGGGGTAGTTCTGTACTTTTTGGGGTTTAATACTTTCTAAAAAGTGTCCTTATCTCTTCTTATATGTGTAGATGCGATGTTGGGGGTCGTGACCTTCGAATCGATACCTATTTCGGCGTATGTTCATTTTTTGTTTAAACTAGATCGGGTGTGTCGTTTGGGGTTATTTGGAGGCAATTCTATCCCTTTTTGGGTTTGGTATTTTCTAAAAATGTCCTTATCTCTTATTAGATGTGTGGATGCGATGTTGAGGGCCGTGACCTTCGAATTGATACCTATTTCAGCATATGTTCATTTTGATTTAAACCAGACCGGGTGGGTCGTTTGGGGTTATTTAGTGGCATTTCTATACTTTTTTGGGTTTGGGATTGTCTATAAAG
>NW_025318066.1:0-15989 GCF_018873765.1 Telopea speciosissima
ATTCCCTCCAAACATGTCTCACTTCTAGATGAGTCACCTGGTTAATGAGAGAGCAAATCGACATTTCAAGACATACACGTTCCAAGGGCAGCTGAATGCACCAGTAAGGATATCTAGCGCCAACTTCGAATCAGATCTAATTGAAATACTATGATAACCCTTCTCCAAACACAAGGCAACTCCTCTGTGAATAGCTAGTAATTCCATGGCAAGCACTGAAGACTCCACCCCTTTGCCCACATAAGCCAGAATAGGGTCTCCATTGGCATAATGAATAACTCCTCCATAAGTAGCTCTATCCGCACTCAAAGATCCATCACAATGAAGCTTAATCATATAGGCCGAAGGAGTAAGCCAAAAACAAGCTTTAGGAACCAAAACAGCCCAATTAACTTGAATCCCCCACTTCTCAGCCAAGAACTGATTCCTTGGGCTACTGGCAGCCCCAATGGGATGGTAGGAACTTAATATCTTGGAGAATTCTGTCAAAGGTTCTAGAAGTATTGCTGAAAAGCCGCTGATTTCTTTCCCACCAAATATGGTCAACTGAAGCATAAAAAGCCAACTTAGGAATGGCATCTAGCTTGTCATTAGTGCACACCAATAAGGAAAGCCAATTAACCACATCAGTTAGGCCAGATGCCCCCTTCCCACTTGGAGAACATAAAGAACTAACCCTGTTCAAAATAGAATTGGAAAAAGGACAGTCAAAGAATAGGTGGGAATGACTCTCCAAACCCCCTCAACAAAGAACAGAATTCTGCCCAACCAAGATGTTTCTTTTGCTAAGTTGGTCCTTGGTTGGGAGGCCCCCCATAAAACACCTCCAAGTAGTACAAGAATGCCTAGGTAGATACCCAGGGAACCAAACAAGTTTGAACCAGACCACCTTCGCAGCACTCCTTCTATTCAAATCCCAAGCCGATTTGGTACTAAACTAGCCATTAGAGGATTTCTTCCACACAAGGAGGTCCTTCCCCCCATTGACAAGGGGACTAGAAGGGAGATCTCTCTAGACAGTAATCAAATCAAAAGAGCACTGAGGAGGAGCATACCAATTACCATTCCTAATAAGATCCGAAACCAAAGCAAGGTGATGAGAACCAGCATCATATCGAATATGGTCCCCAAATGTTTTCATCAAAACACCTTTGGGATGCCAATTATCCCGCCAAAGTCTAGTAGATTGGCCATCCCCAATGATGTGGTGGATATGAGACTCAACCAAATCTCTATATTTTAGAACTTTTCTCCAAACCCAAGAATAGTTTTGTGGGACTTTAACAGTCCAAATTGAGTCACTTTTAAGGTACCGGGTGTTAACCCATAGACTGTCCTTCTTAGAGGCAATCCACCAGATTTGCTTAAGAATACCAGTTGTATTCATATCAGAAATCCTCCTTATGCCAAGGCCCCCTTCAGTCTTAGGTTTACAAATATTATCCCAAGAAATATAGTGTACCTTACATTCAAGAGACGGGCCAGACCAAAGAAAATTGGAGAAGATGGATTCCAGCTTCTCTTGACTGCACCTAGAAGAGAAAAAATCCCTGACCAATAAATACAACAACCTTGAAGGACGGAGCTAAACAGTTGAACACACCCTGCAAAAGAAAGAAAGCGGGCCTTCCACCCATCAAGCCTGCTCCTCACCCGATCCACAATAGAAGAGCAATCTACAATGCCCAGCTTTCGAGAAACAAGAGGACCACCAAGATACCGAATAGAAAGCTTGGAGCCCACAAAATTCATTAATTCCAAAAGTTGCAGTCTGGCCGTATGGGCAAGGCCCCCTAAAATAATAGAGGACTTAGCCCTGTTGAGTTTCAACCTAGAGAAGGTATGAAAATCATCCAGGGCCCCCACACAGGCCAAAATAGAATCATGGCAGGCCTTCACGAAAATCATCAGATCATCTGCAAAAATAAGGTGCGACAGGTGGGACCCCTTACATTTGGGAAGAAGACTAATCTTGCCTTCCGCTTCCAACTTCCTCATCAAGGTTGAAAACCCCTCCATAGCAATAGTAAAGAAATAGGGGGAGATGGGATCCCCTTGCCTAATACCCCTCCCCCCCTTTAAAGTAACCAGCTGGACTGCCATTAACCAAAATGGAGAAATGAGGGGAGCCAACACAAGCCTTCACGCAACCAATAAACTTCTGTGGGAATCCCATTCTTTCCATAATGTCAAACAGAAACTTCCTACTAAGAGAATCATGGGCCTTGTGGAGGACAATCTTCAACACACCTCTAACCACATCATGACAAACAAGGATATTATCCACAATGGACCTTCCCTTTATAAAAGCAGATTGGGTGTCACTAACCAAATGTCCAACAACTCTCTGCAATCTATTCGATAAGATCATAGTGATAATCTTATAAAAAAGATTACAAAGGGCTATTGGCCTATACCCAGCAAAAGAAGAAACATTACTAGTCTTAGGAATCAGGCAAATAAAAGTGGCATTAATCGAACCTGGGAGGTAAGCCTTAGTGACGAACCACTTTATAGCCAAAGTCAAATGAACATATGTCGGAATAGGTATCGATTTAAAGGTCACGACCCTCAACATCGCATCCACACGACTAATAAGAGATATGGATACTATTTAGATAATCCCAAACCCAAAAAAGTACACAAATGCTCCCAAATAACCTCAAATGACTCACCCGGCCTGGTTTAAATCGAAAATGAACATATGTCGAAATAGGTATCGATTCGAAAGTGACTACCCTCAACATTACATCCACATGTCAAATAAGAGATAAGGACACTTTTTAGAAAATTACAATCCAAACAAAGTACAGAAATGCCCCCAAATAACCCCAAACGACCCACTCGGTCTGGTTTAAACCAAAAATGAACATATGTCGAAATGGGTATCGACTCGAAGGTCACGACCCTCAGCATCGTATCCACACGTCTAATAAGAGATAAGGACACTTTTTAGAAAATCCCAAACCTAAAAAATTATAGAAATGCCCCCAAATAACACCAAACGACCCACCCGGTCTTGTTTAAATCGAAAATGAACATATTTCGAAATAGGTATCATTTCGAAGGTCACGAATCTCAACATCGCATCAACACATCTAATAAGAGATAATTACACTTTTTAGAAAATCCCAAATGTAAAAAAGTACAGAAATGCCCCCAAATAACCCCAAACAACCCACTCGGTCTGGTTTAAACCGAAAATGAACATATGTCGAAATAGGTATAGATTCGAAGGTCATAACCCTCAACATCGCATACACATGTCTAATAAGAGATAATGACACTTTTTAGAAAATCCCAAACCCAAAAAAGTACAGAAATGCCTCCAAATAACCAAAAAAGACCCACCCGGTTTGGTTTAGACCGAAAATGAACATTTGTCGAAATAGGTATTGATTCGAAGGTCACAACCCTCCACATCGCATCCACATGTCTAATAAGAGATAAGGACACTTTTTAGAAAATCATAAATAAAAAAAAGTACAGAAGTGCCCCCAAATAACCCCAAACGACCCACCCGATCTGGTCTAAACCGAAAATGAACATATGTCGAAATAGGTATTGATTCGAAGGTCACAACCCTCAACATCGCATTCACACATCTAATAAGAGATAAGGACACTTTTACAAAATTCCAAACGCAAAAAAGTACAGAAATGCCCCCAAATAACCCTAAACGACCCACCCGGTCTGGTTTAAACAGAAAATGAACATATGTCAAAATACGTATTGATTCGAAGGTCACACCCTCAACATCCTATCCACACGTCTAATAAGAGATAAGGACACTTTTTAGAAAATCCCAAACCCAAAAAAGAACAGAAATGCCCCAACTAACCAAAAAAGACCCACCCAATCTGGTTAAGATCGAAAATGAACATATGTCGAAATAGGTATTGATTCGAAGGTCACAACCCTCAACATCGCATCCTCACGTCTAATAATAAATAAGGACACTTTTTAGAAAATCGCAAACTGAAAAAAGTACAGAAGTGCCCCGAAATAACCCCAAACGACCCACCCGATCTGGTTTAAACCAAAAATGAATATATGTCGAAATAGGTATCGATTCAAAGGTCACCACTCCCAATATCGTAACCACACGTCTAATAAGAGATAAAGACACTTTTTTGAAAATCCCAAGCCCAAAAAAGTATAGAAATGCCCCCAAATAATCCCAAACAACCCACCCGATCTGGTTTAAACCGAAAATGAATATATGTCAAAATAGGTATCGATTCGAAGGTCACGATCCTCAACATCGCATCGACATGTCTAATAAGAAATAAGGACACTTTTTAGAAAATCCCAAATGCAAAAAAGTATAGAAATGCCCCCAAATAACCCCAAACGACCCACTCGGTCTGGTTTAAACTGAACATGAACATATGTCAAAATGGGGATCAACTCGAAGGTCACGACCCTCAGCATCGCATCTACACATCTAATAAGAGATAAGGACACTTTTCAGAAAATCCCAAACCCAAAAAAACTATAGAAATGCCCACAAATAACACCAAACGACCCAGCCGGTCTTGTTTAAACTGAAAATGAACATATGTCGAATTAGGTATCGTTTCGAAGGTCAAGACCCTCAACATCGCATCAACACGTCTAATAAGAGATAAGGACACTTTTTAGAAAATCCCAAATGCAAAACAGTACAGAAATGCCCCCAAATAACGTCAAACGACCCACCTGGTCTGGTTTAGACCGAAAATGAACATATGTCAAAATAGGTATCGATTCGAAGGTCACAACCCTCAACATCGCATCCACACGTCTAATATGAGATAAGGACACTTTTTAGAAAATCCCAAACCCAAATAAGTACAGAAATGCCTCAAATAACCCCAAACAACCCACGCGGTCTGGTTTAAATCGAAAATGAACATATGTCAAAATGCGTATCAATTCGAAGGTCATGACCCTCAACATCGTATCTACACGTCTAATAAGAGATACGGACACTCGTTAGAAAATCCCAAACCTAAGAAAGTACAAAAATGCCCCCAAATAAACCCAAACGACCCACCCGGTCTGGTCTAAATAAAAAATGAACATATGTCGAAATAGGTATCGATTCGAAGGTCACAACCCCCAACATCACATCCACACATCTAATATGAGATAAGTACACTTTTTAGAAAATCCCAAACATAAAAAAGTACTGAAATGCCCCCAAGTAACCCCAAACGACCCACCCGCCTGGCTTAAACCGAAAATGAGCATATGTCGAAATAGGTATCGATTCGAAGGTCATGACCCTCAACATCGCATCCACACGTCTAATAAGTGATAATGATACTTTTTAAAAATTCCAAATGCCAAAAAGTACAGAAAGGCCCCCAAATAACCCCGAACGACCCACCCGATCTGGTTTAAACCAAAAATGAACATATGTCAAAATGGGTATCGATTCAAAGGTCACGACGCTCAACATCGCATCCACACGTATAATATGAGTTAAGGATACTTTTTGGAAAATCCCAAACCCAAAAAAGTATGAAAATGCCCCCAAATAACCCCAACTGACCCACCTGGCCTGGTTTAACCAGAAAATGAGCATATGTCGAAATAGGTATCGATTCGAAGGTCACGACCCTCAACATCGCATCCACACTTCTAATAAGTGATAAGGAGACTTTTTAGAAAATTTCAAAACCAAAAAAGTACAAAAATGCACCCAAATAACCCCGAACGACCCACCCGGTCTGGTTTAAACAAAAAATGAACATATGTCAAAATACGTATTGATTCGAAGGTCACGACCCTCAACATCCTATCCACACGTCTAATAAGAGATAAGGATTTTTTTTAGAAAATCCCAAACCCAAAAAAGACTAGAAATACCCCAACTAACCAAAAAAGACCCACCCGGTCTGGTTGAGATCGAAAATGAACATATGTCGAAATAGGAATCGATTCGAAGGTCACAACCCTCAACATTGCATCCACACATCTAATAAGAGATAAGTACACTTTTTAGAAAATCGCTAACCAAAAAAAGTAATGAAGTGCCCCCAAATAACCCCAAACGACCCACCCGGTCTGGTTTAAACCGAAAATGAACATATGTAAAAATATGTATCGATTGGGAGGTCACCACTCCCAATGTTGCAACCACACATCTAATAAGAGATAAGGACACTTTTTTGAAAATCCCAAACCCAAAAAAGTACAAAAATGCCCCCAAATAACCCCAAACGACCCACCCGGTTTGGTTTAAACCGAAAATAAATATATGTCAAAATAGGTATCGATTCGAAGGTCACGACCCTCAACATCGCATCCACATGTCCAATAAGAGATAAAGATACTTTTTGGAAAATCCCAAAAGCAAAAAAGTATAGAAATGCCCCCAAAAAACCCCAAACGACCCACTCGGTGTGGTTTAAATCGAAAATGAACAAATGTCGAAATGGGTATCGACCCGAAGATCACGACCCTCAGCATCGCATCCACACGTCTAATAAAAGATAAGGACACTTTTTAGAAAATCCCAAACCTAAAAAAATTATAGAAATGCCCCCAAATAACACCAAACGACTTACCCGGTCTTGGTTAAATCGAAAATAAACATATGTCAAAATAGGTATCGTTCCGAAGGTCACGACCCTCAACATCGTATCAACACGTCTAATAAGTGATACTGACACTTTTTAGAAAATCCCAAATGCAAAAAAGTACAGAAATGCCCCAAATAACCACAAACGACCCACCCGGTCTGGTTCGGACCTAAAATGAACATATGTTGATATAGGTATCGATTCAAAGGTCACGACCCTCAACATCGCATCCACACATCTCATAAGAAATAAGGACACTTTTTAGAAATTCAAAAACCGAAAAAGGGTTAGAAATGCCCCCAAATAACCCCAAGCGACCCACCCGGTCTAGTTTAAACAAAAAATGTACATATGTGAAAATACGTATTGATTTGAAGATCACAACCTTCAACATCACATCCCCAAGTTTAATAAGAGATAATGACACTTTTTAAAAAAACCCCAAACCAAAAAAAGTACAGAAATGCCCCAAAATAACCCCAAACGACCCACCCGGTCTGGTTTAAATCGAAAATGAATATATGTCAAAATAGGTATCGATTCGAAGGTCACGACCCTCAGCATCGCATCCACACGTCTAATAAGAAATAAGGACACTTTTTAGAAAATCTCGAACGCAAAAAAGTATAGAAATGCCCCCAAATAACCCCAAACTACCCACTCGGTCTGGTTTAAATAAAAAATGAACATATGTCGAAATGGGTATCGACTCGAAGGTCACGACCCTCAGCATCGCATCCACATGTCTAATAAGTGATAAGGACACTTTCTAGAAAATCCCAAACCTAAAAAAACAATAGAAATGCCCCCAAATAACACCAAACGACCTACCCGGTCTTGTTTAAATAAAAAATGAACATATGTCAAAATAGGTATCGTTTCGAAGGTCACGACCCTCAACATCGCATCCACATGTCTAATAAGAGATACGGACACTCCTTAGAAAATCCCAAACCCAAGAAAGTACAGAAATGCCTCCAAATAACCCCAAATGACCCACCCGGTCTGGTTTAAACCGAAAATGAGCAAATGTCAAAATACGTATTGATTCAAAGGTCACGACCCTCTACATCTTATCCACATGTCTAATAAGAGATAAGGACACTTTTTAGAAAATCCCAAACCCAAAAATGTACAGAAATGCCCCCAAATACCCCCAAACGACCCACCCGGTCTGGTTTAAACTGAAAATAAACGTATGTCGAAATAGGTATCGATTCGAAGATCACAACCCTCAACATCGCATCCAAACCTCTAATAAGAGATAAGGACACTTTTTAAAATATCCCAATCCCAAAAAAGTACAGAAATGCCCCCAAATAACCCCAAACGACCCATCCGGTCTGGTTTAAACCGAAAATAAACATATGCCAAAATATTTATCGATTTGAAGGTCACAACCCTCAATATCGCATCCACACGTCAAATAAGAGATAAGGATACTTTTTAGAAAATCCCATACCCAAAACAGTGCAGAAATTCCCCCAAATAACCCCAAACGACCCACCCGGTCGGGTTTAAATCGAAAATGATTATATGTCAAAATACGTATCGATTCGAAGGTCACAACCCTCAACATCGTATCCACATGTCTAATAAGTGGTAAGGAAACTTTTTAGAAAATTCCAAACACAAAAAAGTACCAAAATGCCCCCAAATAACCTCGAATGACCGGTCTGGTTTAAACCAAAAATGAACCGATGTCAAAATACGTATAGATTCAAAGTTCACGAGCCTCAACATCCTATCCACACGTCTAATAAGAGATAATGACACTTTTTATAAAATCCCAAACCCAAAAAAGTACAGAAATGCCCCCAAATAACCCCAAACGACCCACCCGGTCTGGTTTAAACAAAAAATGAACATATGTCAAAATGGGTATCGATTCGAAGGTCACGACCCTCAACATCGCATCCACACGTCTAATAAGAAATAAGGACACTTCTTAGAAAATCTAGACCAAAAATAGTACAGAAATGCCCCCAAATAACCCTAAATGACCCACCCGGTCTGGTTTAAATAAAAAATGAACATATGTCAAAATAGGTATCGATTCGAAGGTCACAACCCTCAACATCGCATCCACACGTGTAATATGAGATAAGGACACTTTTTAGAAAATCCCAAACCCAAAAAAGTACAGAAATGCCCCCAAATAACCCCAAACGACCCACCTGGCCTGGTTTAAACCGAAAATCAGCATATGTCAAAATAGGTATCGATTCGAAGGTGACGACCCTCAACATCGCATCCACACATCTAATAAGTGATAAGGACACTTTTTGGAAAATTCCAACTGCAAAAAAGTACAGAAATGCCCCTAAATAACTCTGAACGACCCACCCGGTCTGGTTTAAATCGAAAATGAATATATGTCGAATTGGGTATTGATTCGAAGGTCACGAACCTCAACATCACATCAACACATCTAATAAGAGATAATGACACTTTTTAGAAAATCCCTAACCCAAAAAACTATAGAAAAGCCCCCAAATAACCCCAAATGACCCACACGATCTGGTTTAGACCGAAAATGAACATATGTCAAAATAGGTATCGATTCGAAGGTCACAACCCTCAACATCGCATCCACATGTCTAATAAGAGATAAAGACACTTTTTAGAAAATTGCACACCAAAAAAGGTACAGAAGTGCCCCCAAATAACCCCAAACGACCCACCCGGTCTGGTTTAAACCGAAAATGAACATATGTCGAAATAGGTATCGATTCGAAGGTCACGACCCTCAACATCGCATCCACACATCTAATAAGAGATAAGGACACTTTTTAGAAAATCCCAAATGCAAAAAAGTACAAAAATGCCCCCAAATAACACCAAACGACCCACGCGGTTTGGTTTAAACCAAAAAGGAACATATGTCAAAATGGGTATCGATTCGAAGGTCACAACCCTCAACATCGCATCCACACGTCTAATAAGAGATAAGGAAACTTTTTAGAGAATCCCAAACCCAAAAAAGTACAGAAATGCCCCCAAGTAACCCCAACGACCCACCCGGTCTGGTTTAAATCGAAAATGAACATATGTCAAAATAGGTATCGATTCGAAGGTCACAACCCTCAACATCGCATCCACACGTCTAATATGAGATAAGGATACTTTTTGGAAAATCCCAAACCCAAAAAAGTGCCGAAATGCCCCTAAATAACCCCCAACCACCCACCCGGTTTGGTTTAAACCAAAAATGGACATATGTCGAAATAGGTGTTGATTCGAATGTCACAACCTTGAACATCGCATCCACACGTGTAATATGTGATAATGACACTTTTTAGAAAATTGCAAACCCAAAAAAGTGTTGAAATGCCCCCCAAATAACCCCAAACGATCCACCCGGTCTGGTTTAAGCCAAAAATAAACATATATCGAAATACGTATTGATTCGAAGGTCACGACCCTCAACATCCTATCGGCACATTTAATAAGAGATTAGGACACTTTTTAGAAAATCCCAAACCCAAAAATGTACAGAAATGCCTCCAAATAGCCCCAAACGACCAACTCGGTCTGGTTTAAACCGAAAATGAACATATGTCGAAATAGGTATCGATTCAAAGATCACAACCCTCAACATCGCATCCGCACGTCTAATAAGAAAGAAGGAAACTTTTTAGAAAATCCCAAACCCAAAAGAGTACAGAAATGCCCCTAAATAACCCCAAATGTCCACCCTATTTGGTTTAAACAAAAAATGAACAAATGTCGAAATAGGTATCGATTCGAATTGTTGAGGAGAGAGAAGCTCTGGCGATTTTGAGAGTGTGGAACTAGGTGTGTGCTCTTGGTGATGGCTGGCTGGCCATTAGCTACGGCTAATGGTCTTCCTCCTCTTCTCAGTTCGGGAGAGAGGGAAGATGGGGGGGATTTGGATCGGGTGAGGGGGGCACTGGAGGGGATGCTCTTGGAGGTTCGGGGGATGGTGCTTGGCCTGCTCTTGGCGGTTCAGCAGAAGGTGTTGAAGGTTTGGGCATGGGCTCTCTGGTGGTGCAAGGTGAGGGTAATGGGGATAGGCTGCTGCAACTTGGAGCGCCTTCGAGTGATTCGGCGGAGGGTGCTGGTTCTAGAGTTTTTTTACAGCAAAAGGAAGCTCTTTCAAGTGGTTCTAATGAGTCTAGCAAGAAGAAGGCTGGGATTCCTTGGTCAGCCCTCTTTTCCTCCACTTCTTCTTCGATATATGGTGATGGGCTGAAACTGTCCTATGTTGAGCCTGAGGAGATTGATGGGGCTTTGGCTGCGAAGTGCCCAGATGTGATGACCAAAAAAGGCCATGAAAAATGGAAGAACACCCTTATGGGGCACTTCATTGGTGGTAGGCCTAGCTTTACTTTCGCTAGGGATATGCTTCTAAAATAATGGAAGATTGCAGGCCATGTAGTTTTTAATTTATTAGAAAGTGGAATATTCATTTTTCGTTTTAACCTTGAAGATGACAAAACTAAAGTTCTTGAAGGGGGGCCATGGTATGTTCAAAGAAGGCCGATGATCCCGCGTCCATGGAGTCCAGATGTTTGTTTAGAAAGGGTGGATTTATGTTCTGTCCCGGTTTGGGTTTCTCTGCCCAATCCCCTTTTCATTTCTGGTCATCCGAAGCTCTCAATTCAATTGGGAGTGTCATTGGGAAGCCTATTGTGACGGACAAGATGACAAGGTCCATGGAGAGGCTGTCCTATGCTTGCTTATGTGTGGAAGTTTCTGCCAACAAAGAGCTGCCTTTGTCCATTCCAGTTTATGTTGATGATGGTTTTGCCTTCAATCAACAAGTGGTTTATGATTGGAAGCCCCCCCCCCCTTTTGCATGCAGGGTTTTTGGGCATGTGGTTGATCCATGTAAGTTGGGCAGCCGCAATTCTAACCAGAAAATTCGAGAACCAAGCAAGAATGGCGGGTGAAGGGTGCTGCCGGAAAAGATGATGAAACTTTGGCCGGAACTGAAGCTGGATTACCTGCCGAGCAGACTGGAATTGGTAATTCAAATTCCAATTTTACTTCCTCAAGTTCTTGCAAGAATAAAGGGAAAGAAGATCCCCGTTCCTTGGGCCAAGGCACCAATTTTGGCAAGAAGATTTTGAGGAAATCTGGGTCAATCCTTGGTGGACAGTCTAGTGCTAAGGAAGTTTCTCAATCCAACACTTTTGCCTTGTTGGAACATCTAACGGGAGGTGCATTATGATCCAGATGATTTGATGCTGGATCCGGATTCTTGTGCCATTCTTTTAGGCAATGATCTTTTTGAGGAAGCTGATAAAGAGGTAGATGATTCTATTCCCCAGCCGTTAGCTATCCTTCCTAGTTTGGGAAAGGAGGGGGTTGGAGGACCTTCCTTGGTTAGTCATGAGAATAATCAACTGGGCAGATCTGATGGAGATATTATAGAGGAAATCCCACAATCAAGAGTTGCTGGCCAGAATTCGAAGTCAAATTTTAACACCTGCCATATTGAGAAGACTCCTAGTGCGTCTTGCTTGGATGCTGGAGAAATTAATGGGGCAGATTCTCTACCATCTAGGGGGGAGCTGGCATTGGCTAATCCGTTAGAAACAAGTTCAAGGCTGTCTCCATTGGGGAGGAAAGTTGGTGAACCTGATGCGCAAAGGGAAGGTACCATTTTAGAAGGAAACGAAAGTGGTGAAGAGATGCTGTCTTTGAAAGGTAAAGGATCAAGCCTGGCCAATAAACCTTCAGCTAATTTTGAAAGATTGACGAGGCAGGCAGCAGAGAACCGGGCCAGCCAAGGGTCCTTGGATAGAGGTATTATGGGTTTTTCTGGTTCTCTTAGTTCTTCTTTATTGGGCCGGCCCAGTGGAAGAGGCACTAAATTCCTACCTTAACAAATTCCTGTAAAGGAGGGTGTGGGCATGAGAGTGGAGGGACCTAGTAAGGGTGGGACTGATTTGTCAACCCATCAGCCTAGATGAATTGCATCTCTTGGAATGTGAGGGGTATGAATGCCTCTACAAAGAGACGTGGAATTAGAAAGGTGCTCATGGATAATAATGCAAAATTAGCCACTCTTCTTGAGACTAAGGTGAAAGTGGAGAATTGTGTTGCTACTTTTGACCCTTTCCTTTCAAATTGGAAGTACTTACATAATAGTGAAGCAGATTCTACTATTCGTATTTGGCTGGGCTGGGATGCCACGGTGTTTAAAGTTGAGGAGATTGAAAAAACCACTCAATTTATTCATGTTAAAGTGACTACCTTGGGGACTTCTCTCAATTTTTTGTGTACTGCTGTATATGCTTCGAATTCGATGGAAGAAAGAAGGGAGCTGTGGAGGGATGTTATTTCTCTTGCTGGCAATATCTCCATTCCTTGGGTTACTCTAGGGGATTTTAATGTGGTTCGGCACCAAAGTGAAAAGCTTGGAGGGGATCCTATCCGTCAAGAGGCTGTTGATGGCTTTAACTCTTTCATTTTTGACACAAATCTTGTTGATTTAAAGTGGAAGGGGGAACTTTTTACATGGAATAATAGGCAAGGGGGCAGCTCTCGGGTTTGCTGTAAATTAGACAGGGCTTTGGTTAACTTGAATTGGATGGATGCTCTTAGGCCCTCCGAAGCTACTTTCCTTCCCCCGGGGCTGTCGGATCATTCTTCAGCAGTGGTTTCAATTCTTGAGGGGATAAACTTTGGACCAAAACCTTTCCGGTTCTTTGAGGCTTGGATTGGTAGAGAGGGTTTTGATGAAGTGGTTATTAAAGGGTAGGACTGCCCAATGAATATGAACCTCAATCCGATCCTTCGTTTTGCTGCCCATCTCAAGAACGTCAAGGCTGAACTTAAGAAGTGGAATAAAGACAACATTGGTGATGTTTTCCTTGCAGTTAAGAATGCTACTTCGGAGTTCACCCACATTCAAGTAAATCTTACTGCCCATCCAAATGATTCCAATTTGGTTACCTTAGAGTCAGAAGCCAAAAAGAAGCTATGGGAAGCTCTGAGCATTGAAGAAAAATTCCTAAAGGAGAAATCAAGAGTTAAGAATATTCAATTAGGAGACGGGAATAATAGCTTCTTCCATAAGTCCATGGTGTGTAGGCAAAACAGAAATCATATTTTGGAGGTGCATAATGGAGAGAATGAGGTTATTAAGGAGCCCAATCTTATTAAAAAGGAGGCAGTTTCCTTTTACATGAACCTTTTTTGGAGCTAATGCAAATGATGCTGGTTTTTTCCCTGAGTCTATTCCTTTGCAGTACGGCTTGAACCTTGCACAGCAAAATAGTCTTTTTGGACAAGTTTCTAATAAGGAAATCAGGGAGGTGGTTTTTGCTATGAAGAACTCCAAAGCCCCAGGGCCGGATGGGTTTGGGGTAGGATTCTTTAAGCATTCTTGGGAAGTTGTTGGAGAGGATCTCACGCTGGCTATTAAATGGTTATTCTCCACGTCCATTATGCCCAGCTCTATTAATGCTACATTCATCAGCCTCATCCTGAAGACCGAAGCTACTTCTTCTTTTGCAGGGTACAGACCAATAGCTCTTTGTAATTTATTTTATAAAATCATTACAAAAATTTTATCTAATAGGCTGCAAGGAGTTGTTGGGAAAGTGGTTAGTGATAACCAATCTGCGTTTATCAAAGGGCGCTCTATTGTGGATAATGTCCTTGTTTGTCATGATGTGGTAAGGGGCATTGAGCAGAAAGGGACATCTCCTACGGCAGTGCTGAAAATTGATTTACATAAAGCCTATGACTCCCTTAGTAGGAAGTTCCTCTTTGAGATTATGGAAAGGATGGTTTTTCCAAGCAAGTTCATTCGGTGGGTGAAAGCGTGTGTTGACACTCCCTACTTCTCGATTCAACTTAATGGGAGTCCTACAGGTTATTTTAAAGGAAGGAGGGGAATAAGACAAGGGGATCTCCTTTCCCCTTATCAGTTCACTATTGCAATGGAGAAGGCTTCTCTACTTTGATGAGGAAGTTGGACACTGAAGGCCGGATCAGCTTGCTCCCTAGATGCAAAAGCTCCCACCTTTCACATCTTATTTTTGCACATGACTTGATGATCTTTGTGAAGGCTGCCCCAGATTCTATTTCGGCCTGTTTGGGGGCTCTAGATGATTTTCACACCTATTCTGGGTTGAAACTCAATAGAGCTAAGTCCTCTATTATTTTAGGGGGCCTTACTCAAATGGCCAGGCTACAACTTTTGGAATTAACGAATTTTGTGGACACTAAGCTGCCTATTCGGTATCTTGGTGTCCCTCTTATTTCTCACAAGTTCTCTATGGCAGATTGTTCCGCTATCCTTGATTTGGAGAGACGAAGACTTGATGGTTGGAAAGCTGGCTTCTTGTCCTTTGCTGGCCGGTTGCAGCTTCTTATCTCTGTTCTCCAGGGGTGCTATATTTATTGGTTGGGTATTTTTACCTTACCAGGTGGAGTTAAACGGAAGCTAGAATCCATGTTCTCGAACTTCCTTTGGACAGGTCCCTCTTTGGAACGAAAGGTACACTATGTTTGGGATAATATTTGTAAACCTAAGGATGAAGGGGGGTTAGGTATCCGCAGAATTTCGGATATGAATACTGTGGGTATCTTAAAGCAAGTTTGGTGGATTGCTTCTAAAAAGGACAGCCTTTGGGTTAGGTGGGTCTATTCCCATTACTTAAAGAATGATTCCATTTGGACTGCGAAAATCACCCAAAACTGCTCTTGGGTCTGGTGCAAAGTTCTCAAGTATAGAGACTTGGTTGAACCCCACATCCACCATATTATCGGATCTGGCCACTCTACAAGGCTTTGGCTCGATAAATGGCATCCTCAAGGGGTTTTAATCAAAAAATTTGGGGACCATATTAGATATGATGCGGGCTCTCAACGCATGGCTATGGTTTCAGACATTATTAGACAGGGTGCCTGGCATCCCATCTCCTATGGTTCCTTTGACCTGATCAGTGTTTGGGGTGATTTGCAACATGTTCCCCTCTTGAATGGCATGGAGGATCTTATTTTCTGGAAAAAAACCTCCAAATGGCTTGTTCACCACCAAGTCCACTTGGGACACTATTAGAAGGGCTGCTAGTAAGGTGGGCTGGAATAAATATATTTGGTTTGCAGAGAACTTTCCTAGGCATTCTTGCACTACTTGGAGATGTCTTATGGGTGCTCTCCCTACCAAAGACCAGCTTATTAAGAGGAATATCCATGTTGGCCCGAATTACATTTTTTGTTGGGCTGGAACTGAGAGCCATGAACACCTCTTCTGTAATTGTCCCTTTTCCAGCAGCATTTGGGGGAGAATTAGTTCAATTTGCTCACAAGGGGGTGGGGGGCCTACCACTCTCCAGAATGCGATCGATTGGCTCACAAATGTTGGTTGTGCTAATGATAGGATGGACATTATTCCCAAGCTGGCATTTTGTGCTACTGTGCACTATATATGGT
>NW_025318067.1:0-15983 GCF_018873765.1 Telopea speciosissima
GATGAATGTTCTCTCTCTTTTATTACGGGGTGGGGTATATTATGAACTACATTCGGATGTTATGAATTGAACTAAAACATAATAAACTACATTACATATATGAGAAATACGGACTAAAACGATGAAATACGAAAGGACTACATTGAATCAACAAGAATGCAATAATTATACCTGTATGGTTGTATTCCCCTGGCTCAGGGGAGATAGACGAATGGACTGACGCTGATTCTTTCTTGGCAGAGTAACAGCTCTTTCAAATGATTTGGAGAGGAGAAGACAGACAAAAGAACGTCTGAAATAAAGGGGTTTTGATGGTTATCCGTGCACTGACGGAATAACAACGCCTAGGAGCAGGAGTGCTCTATGCTCGAAGGGATAATCGAAGGATCTATCCACGACCAAGAAAATTTCACTCACTCACACTCTCATAAGAGAAAGGAGAGAAAATAGGGTAAAAAAATGAGACAAAGAGGGTGGAAATCACTTGGGTAGGGTCTTTCCGCCCAAAATTTCTTTGAAAAACATGGGAGAGGACCCTCCTATTTATAGGGAGGTACCCCCTCTCTCTCCTGGGAAGATAAGTCCTCCACGGCACCGTGGGGGACTTTTCCATGGTGCCGTGGGTGATGTCAGCAGGCTGATGTCATACTCCTTCATGACGCTATGGAAATCCGATACACATCCCCACGGTGCCGTGGGGGTGCAGTGCCATTTTTCCTTGTTTTTGGACCTAAAATGGGCCATTTTGTGATCAGCATGATTCTTGGTCTTATGGGTTAGGTATCTTGGGTCTAGAAGGAGGGAGTGTGCGTCATCCATCGTCCATATGCCGTTGTCATCATCGCCAATTAGGGGGGTGACAAAAATCAGTGTCTACATACTGTATTTAGGGCACACCTCAGGGGGTCATTGTGTAATTTACCCTAATAAAAAAACCAATCCTTGCCTAGGGAGTCCACCGAATCCTTAGTGGAAGTTGGGAAACCCAAGAATGATGCAGTTGATGCAGCCGTCTACCCCCCGGGTTTCTCTAAAATGTCAAATATTGTCAAGGAATCTCTTACCCATGACCTCCAACCTACAACATTGATAGAATCAACCTAGCTTACCACATGAATAGAATTAAGCTTCTTCATTATATTAGCTAAATAGATGTTAATCATGTTATACAGACATAGCTCCAGCCTTATATTGGTCACATGTGCAAACCAAAAATGGTCAATGGAGAATATTTATATAGAGGAGGTGGCATCAGAGATACATGCCAGCTGTAGTGTCGTACGACTCATGTGCTTAAGCTGAATAATCACCACACGCAATTTTACATACATCTTCCAGGCCAACTAAGGATTTTAAACTCAAATTGGTTCTAAAAACCCTATCAAGTTTCACACATAAAAGAAATAAATAAACATTAGATTAAATGCTTCACTTGAAAATAGCACAAATTAGAAATGTGCACTGCGAGGGAATGACTAAAAAATAAAGAAGAGAAAAGAGGAAAAAGGAAGAAATTCAATTGTGGCGGCGATAAAAAAAACCTGGTTGTCCCACCCACCAAGATGAATTTACAGGGACATGGGAGTCTCTGCACTTCTCTTGGGATCATTAGCAAAGAAAACAGTGTAGACAGGGATGAAAGTATCAATAAATTCAGCTGACAAACCCACACCTTCGCTGAAGCCATCGGGCACTCTCATTCACCCCACCACCATACTGTACATAGTAAGACTTTTGGAAGGCCTTTACTAGTCCTACACCACACATTGCACCCAAGAATTGTGCCACCATGTACACCGCAGCACGGATTAGTGACACTTTATGGGCTAAGAAAAGCCCCAACGTCATTGCTAGGTTATTATGCCCTCCTGTATATACACAAAATTGTGTAGAGGAAAAAAAGAGAGACGAGAGTTATTAATCAATACTTGAAAAAATTCCTTTCTCTTCAATGACTATCATTCTTTTTTAAATATAGGAAGAAGGAAAATAAAATGAACCCAATAGAACAAAGTAAAGCAAGGCATTGAAATTGAACAACACTCATCAATGAAAATGCCAACAGATAATAGTGGGCCTGATGGAGCATCTTGCCCCTCTGTTGTTGTTGTATCATAATTTTCTTCTTTTTCCTAAAGGAACAAGGTTATCATTCACCCACGGTGAATTGAGAGGAGCAAAAGTTTTCTATTAGAACGTTTTTCCATGGGGGTTAACAAGAGAATTGAGAATGCTTTCTATATCGCTTCTAATATTACTTTGTTTTCAAAATAAAACAGGTGAACTTACGGGGACATGGGAGTCCTTGGCACATTTCTTGGGATCAATAGCAGAGAAAACATTGTAGACAAGGATGACGGTACCAATAATTTCAGCTGCCAAACCCACACCTTTGTTGTAGCCATTGGAGATCTCGTTCGCCCCACCACCATTGCACATAGTAAGACTCTTGGAAGGCCTTTACTAGCCCTACACCACACACTGCACCCAAGCATTGTGCCACTATGTACATCACAACACGGATTAGTGACACTTCAAGGGCTAAGAAAAGCCCAAACGTCACTACTGGATCAATATGCTCTCCTATAAACACACACACACACACACAATTGTTTATAATCAAATTGTAAAGAAAACAGAGAAAGAAGGAAAAAAAAAATGGAATACCCACCAGAGATACCCGCGGTGCAGTAAACGAGGATGATTATTCACGAAACAAAACCAGAGGGAAGTTTGGTCATTTTATAGCATTTAATGCCTGGTGTGAACTTAAATGGCTTTAAGGGATAAAGTAGGGGTGGTATGTGGAGTTGCCAGAACCTTATGGGGTACGAGAAATATTGGGTGTATTTTAGGGGGTACGAGTATTTAACCATTTTTTATTGAGGGGGTTGGTTAGTGTAAATGGACATGCTAGTGTGGAGGGTTGGGGGATTGTTAGAATGGATTTTAATCATTGTATTGAGATTGGTACTGGGTTCGATCAAAATCAATTGCAAATAATATTGATGGCGTGACTTCATAGAAACCGTCAGACCCGCGTCGATCAAAGTCAAGAAAAGGTGTTCGTAATCACTTGAAGCGAGGTTGTACCCGTCCGTCACACCGAGGTAGAGAAATCGTGACGCCAAGAAAGTCACCGAGCAGAGTTGCAGGCGACGTTTCGCCTCTCTATTCGTTCGTACGGTGCAAAAAACGATGAACCGCAGATCCTACTTCTTCAGCAGGAAAGGATAGTAAATCTTGGATTAGAATCTTGATCAGAGTGGCTTTACTGTAGCGAACCAGGAACCAATGTTTGGAATCTCGAACTGCACTTGAGTGCATATGCTTAACATGCAAGTACTTGGCCCAACGGAATTTGCGCTGCACATGACACGTTCTACGAAACTTCCTTTTGAACTCTGAATCCGGATGTTACAAATGGAATCTCGATTTTTCAAAACTCTTCATTAATTCGGCATTAAAGCAAGGCCTTTTTGAAATCCAGTCAGATTCCATGATTTAGAATCTTTTGAATGAGAAAAGCGCACAAACGAGTTTTGAACTCCAGCCTGCCTTGATCCGGTCCCTGCTTTTGAAAATGGGTTTTTCAAGAATACTCTCACGTCTCACAGAACCTTAACTTAAAAAAGGCCTAAAAAATTGGCCAACCATGCCACTTGGCAGTCACCTCACCCATGTCATAAGGCACAGTGGGATCCACAGATTGTAGGAACTCATCTCCAGTTTCTCTCTCGTCTAACAGTGAAAGAAAGCTTCAAAAGTTTTTGCCATTGATCTACAAATCATTATCGTCTATGGTTCCCTGACTGGTGTGGTTTCCTAGTGCTTCTCACAAGAGGGGGTGGGACCCACCCGGAGCACCTGATCGAATACTCTGCCTGGGTGGAGTCCACCCTCCTCTTGTGAGAGGCACTAGGGAACCGCACCGGTTAGAGAACCGTATATGATAAAAATTAATTGATCCACTACCACCTCAACAAGTATTGCCACTTGTGCCATCAAATATGCACATTAACAGAATGCCCTTTAGTACGGTAAAAGGATCAAAATATCCCTCAATACAGCCAATAATATCCGAACACATACACAACCATCTCTAAAGCTTGTGAACACTATGAATTGCTCCATCACTTCAGAAATGACTACCTTATCACTATTATTCACTTAATTGATTGAAAATAATGACAACTTATATGCAACAAGATCGATGTTGGGGTAATCCAAGACTCCACACCTACATGCACGCGCAAATATATATTAAGTAATATTTGGTGACATTTATATATGGTCATGGTCAACCAAGTGGTTGACGTTTATTACGCAGCCATGGTTCATGAATTTTTTTTTTTTGGGGGGGGGGGGGTTAAGTGTACATGTCCATGCTAGTGTGGAGTTATGGAGGGTTGGGTGATCGTTAGCATGGATTTAAATCATGGTACTAAGGTCGGTACTGGTTTCGATCAATATCAATACTAATAAAATTGTTATTAAGGGTGTCAAAACCAAATTGAAATTATTTAAGGAATCGAAACAAACCATTTAAATCTAAATCGGTAAACTGTTTATTAAATAATTTGATTTTAGTTTAAAAAAAATAATTTAAACAAACCGTTTAAATTGATGGCTTGAAACCGATTATGAACTGATTTAACTGGGCAACATATATATTATACATATTCATAATTGAGAATTGTGTACGTGTCTGCTTGATAACCTTACTGCTATTTCTGTTCTGGCTATGTACTGAGAAACAGCAGAACAGTTTTTTTCTTTTTTGTGTTGAGAAACCGTTTTTGACCCGCTTGGTAAACCTATTCTGGAAAACATTTTTCTTTCTTCACTTTTTCCTCTTCTTCTTCTTCTTCTCTTGGTTATGGGTCTTGTCTGCAATTGCAACCTGCTTTTAAATCTTTTATCAATGGGTCGTACCTTCTGTGTGTGTTTGGTTGGCGAGTCGCTGACTTGGCCGACTTGTATTTCTTCCTTTCTCCTCTTGTTACGATTCCCTTCCTCCTTTCAATTTCTTCCCTTTTTTATTTTTTCCTTACCCATGCATCATTGTTTTGTTCTGTTCAGTCCCAGCTTGATCTGGTTCCACAAGACAGACACAGATCCTTCTCAATTATTCATCTTTCCATCCCAAACTCTAGGGTCTGAATCGATTCTCTTGTGCGACCCTAGCCCTTGTTTCTTACACCCTAAATCCAACCTTGCTGTCATATATTAAACTGAAATCAAATTTGATCTCTGTTCTACCACCAGGTATGATTTCAGTGGCTTGGCTTTATTTCTGGCTTAATCTTTTGGGTGAATAAGTACTCTGTACTTAAGAGGGTAGTCCATTCGGATACATACCCTGAAATTTCCCTTCGATTGGGCTTTCAATGAGGGAGGTCTTCTCGTTTCTAGTAATGGCGAAAGCATATCGAACCGGTGATTTTGTTGAAATTTGTAGCAACGATGAAGGTTTCTTGGGTTCCTACTTCACCGTGAAGGTTCTCAAGTGGGAAACCCTAATAACCACGACTTTTAGTTCACTCCAATGGATGAACACAGAAACTGTGGTTGTTAGGGTTTTTGTGAACCAAATTGTGCATAGAGAGCTAGCGATAGAAAGAGAGAGAGAGGAAGAGATAGAGTGAGAGAAAGAGTGAGAGAAAGAAAGGGATTGAGTAAGAGGTTGATCTTACCTCCAAGATGAGTTGCAGGTTGTACAAGGTTTCAATGGCTAGAGGCGTGGGAGGTGAGAGAGAGGTTAGAGACGTTGAGAGGTGAGAGAGAGTTTAGAGGCGTGAGCACTTTATCGGGCACAACTTATAATTTTCAGCACAGAATGATAGAACAGGTCCAACATGTTCTGTCAAAAGTCTTCCGGGAAGCATAAATTTTGATTTATGTTTCCAACAACACTCACAAAAAACACTTCGTTATTAAGCGGTTTTTGGGTGTTTTCCCTTTTCTTGGAACGGAAAAACACCAAAAACTATTTCTCGTAAGGTTATCAAGCCAACGTAGGGCCCGCTTGATAACCTTACCAGGTGTTTCTCGTAAGGTTATTCAACTGTTCATAACATAGTTAGTTATGACAATAATCTAGACAATTTCAAGTGGTGTTTTCCATTATCTTTGTCTCTCTCACACATCAATTTCTTTCTTTGGGATATATGGATCACAAAATGATGTCATTGACGCTGTTCAAAAGCTTAACTTCAATTAGAAGTAAGAATTAAGTCATTGTGATAGACTCTGGTCATATTTTTTTTTATTTATGTTGGATTGCAAGGTAATGACATCATATAGAAGTCATTGTTTTGTTTCAAATGGATCTGTTTCTGCCATTTCAATTCTACCATTGTTCACTGTAAGAGAACCCAGTTCACTGCACCCTGGCTTACCAACCAATCAAGAAAGCGATCAACAAACCCATCTGTGTGCATAGCACAATGGAACACATGGGTCACGTACAAGGCTGTCCAAGGATTAAGAAGGGGAAAAAGGTCCAACCTTATTCTTTCTCTGTTTATCAGATAAGGAACTTATCATCCATTTGTAATAGTTGTGAATTACTATTAGATAGAAATTTTGATCTCTCAAGTCTCTCATTGAGATTGAGAGCCTTCAACTGAATATCTTTGCCTTACAGTTACTTGAACATCAGTCTGAGATCTTCCTCACCATAAATGCATTTCAATTCAGCAAGATGGGATCATATTTGTTTCAACTTGCATAAATAAAGAACTACTACAAAAAGGAGAAGCAAAACCTGCACTGAACTACAGATTTGGTGTTACAGCACCAAGGCTTGAACTTTAACCCATAAGTGAACCAAACTCTAGGTATTCAACCAAGTTTAACCAAAACTAAACACAAGTCTAACCCCACCTAAGCTTCCAAATTAGCTTCCCACATTCCGAAACAGAAGTCATACTCTTTCCTCAGCTAGTGTTTTTTTCTTTTTAACTTCAAAAACTAAAACTTCTGTAGCCTTCTTTCATGGGAAAGAACTTTTCAAAAGTATGGTATGTGACTGGGTTTTGGTCTACTGCCATGCTCTGTCCACAGTTAGCAATCACATATTTTAGGATTGAGCCCTGGCATTGCATTATCCTCCACAAGAATGAAAATAAAAGTAAAATAAAAGTAAAATTAGACAAATTTAAGCACCTGGGAAGCTTGTAGAGGAGTAGTTACAACCAAGGACTAGAATCTGTTGGCTTGTTTTTGCAATTGAGATTTCCATATTTTATATGTTTGCTTGTATAAGATGAAAAATCCAAGATGATATGGGAAAAGAAGACGTAAAAAATGGTTATTTAGATAGCTTCAGGATAAATCCAAGTCACAGATTCAAGGTAACCAAACGGTTATTCATATAGATTCAGAAGAATCCACCTGACAGACTCAGGGTAACCAAACAGTATTTCAGAAAGAATCAAGACACAGAATCAGGGTAACCAAATATTTATTCATGAAGAATCATGTTACAGAATCAAGGTAACCAAACAGTTAAATTTCAAAATTACGAATCCACAGAACCTGATTTTAGAGAACCTGATCCAGAATCAGAATCTAATTCTTCAAAACAACCGAACCAAACACTTCCGAAAACATTTTTTTGTTTTCCAGCACAATTTTTTTTCATTTTTTTTGTTGAGAAACCATTTTTTATCCGCTTGGTAAGCTTGTTCTGGAAACGTTTCCAGAAGACAATTGGAACACCATTGGTGCTTGATAAAATCTGTTTCTGGGAACATGTAATGTGACCAATTTTAATAATATTTGTCTTGAATAATGTACTTTAGATAATAAAAGTTAAAATAAACATTGTAATTAAAAGTTTTATGGTCCAATAAAAGGCTACAACAAAGCAAGATGCCCAATATGCTCAAATGGGGTTCTAATTTCCTCCTTTGTTTAAATCAAGCTTCTGAACAGCATCAAGGATATCTTTGAATATTCTTGACCTTTCCTTTGTCTTGAATTTCTCCAGTTAACATTCTTTGTCGGATCATACTGTATCACGGGGTTTTACTACTCAATCCCTGCCTCTTATAAAAAAAAGAAAAAAGTGATACATTCCTTGCCGTGCATCTATTGGCTCATCATATTCCAATCATTATGGATTCACCAGCTCATGCTTCGATACTAGAAAATCTAATTTAGGATATATTTTTTTGCTGAAGGCAACACATGTTCTAGAGCATACTATCAATGCATAGTTGCACCTGCATGATCTTCTCTTCTTTTTTTGAGTGGAATCTCCCCTCCCCCTCCCTCATAATCTTCTCTTCTTTTTTTCTCCTTCTTATCCTCCCTCTATATTCTAACCCTGAATTTGTAAATGAAAGTTGTTGGGAAGGGTATATATATTCTTAAGGAAAGATACTGCTACAACCTCCAATATGGAACCTCGACCTACAGTGCCATTTGAGGAAAGACAATTTCTCTTTAAGAGCACGACACTGCTACGACCTCCAATGTGGAGCACACAGCCCTCAAATATCAATGCTCTAACGCCACTTGCAACAACACAAGCCAAAAAATTTGGCAACTTCCCAATTAACTTTAAGAAAGTGATATCCTGCCTTCACAATTCAAAGCAGACTATAGCCTAAGTAGATTTTGATATTATAACCCAGACCTCGATAACCCAAGATAACAGCAACTATAACAGCAGCAACTGGGGGCTTCAAGGGGAGCTTCAGTAGATTAAAACAACAAATTTAATAAAGCTCGGATGATCTCAGATGTGCCCAATAAATAAAAATCAGAAAGGGGAGTAATCACAAAAACAGAGAGACCAATTATTCAAGGGAAGTTGGCTCTACAGCCATTAAACGGATTATCCATGGAAATTGGCTCTACAGCCATACAACAAACAAACAAAAAGGGCCTTGGTGGATTCGAACCACCATCCTCTTGGAATATGCTCATGTTCCAAGTGCTCTACCAATTTGAGCTAAAGATCCATCAAGTACTCAATTTGAGCTAAGCTAAGCTAGAATAAAATTCAAAACCAATACAAAGCACAAGCCCAATACAAAGTATTTAACGCAGGAATCAATAAACTACTGATTAAGACCAAAGTATTTGAAGATTTATTCAGACGTATACAGAGCACAAGCCCAATACGAAGTATTCAATTATTTTGGCTGTATGAATCATCAACACCAACCTTCTTCTGTATAGAGCATCTAAACTCTAAGACTGCACCTAACTCAACCATGTGAAACCAATGGATGGAGCAAAAGAGGAGGAAAAAAGAATAGAAAAGCAACATAAGTGGTGCAAAAGGTAGGGGTGTAAATGAATAGCCGAAATCCATTTTCGTATCCGTGTCCGTATCCGTTTAGCACTATCCGAATCCGTCCGAAAGCTAAACGGATGCGCATACAGATAGGCTATAGTTATCTGAAAAGCTATGTTTACATGTAAGCGGATAAAATATCCGATCCGTATCTATGTCCGTATCCGTTTAGCACTATCCGAATCCGTCCGATAGCTAATCGGATGCAGATGCGGATATAGCACTATCCGAGCCGAATCTGATCCGGCCCTAACAAAAGGTGAACAGTGAGGAAAAAAAGCTATAGATGGACACTTAGGCTGGTGCAGCTTTAGAAATTAGAGGTTGGAGACAACATATGAATAATAAGCTTGCACTAAAATACCTGATTTTGTTTACCTACCTTAATTTTAATCTGCAAAATTAAGTCCCTTTTGTTTCTACAAGTAAAATCTGGATTTTCTGTTTTAGAAAATGGAGTGGAATCTCCCTTCCCCCTCCCTCATTATCTTCTGTTCCTTTTTTCTCCTTCTTATCCTCCCTCTATATTCTAACCGATAGCCTATTTTCCCCCATTGCAATAGAGAGAGAGGGAGAGACAAGTGGGAGGGAGAAAGTAAAACTGATAATTTCACAAAACTTCTCAAATCTTAGGAGTGGGACAAAAACCAAACTCAGGAAAGCCAAAATATTAAATCACAAAGGATACCAACCTACTGAGATGCCAATATCAGTATCAGCCACCTGATTCTTTCGAAGTTTCCTCTCCAAATGTGCCTCAATCCATATGGTTCCAAGTGGCCCTTTCTTGGCCAATATAAACTGTGAATAAACATCTTCCTCACACCTCACTGAAACCCTAAAAACCAATCCATCCACCACTTCAAGGCCCCATGAAAATGTCAAGAACCAAAGCTTCAAAGGTCGGAACTTTTAACAAACTCCAAATCCTACTGATGGCGAGCACCCTACATAAAAACACGAAACAGTACAACCTCGAAAAGACTCCAAACTCAACAATTCTATCAACACAAAAAATTCAAACACTGGAGCTCTGAAGCGTCAACAAACCCGTTGACGGACTCCCAAAGTAGTCGGCGAGTAAAAACCCTAATATTGCTCAAGTAGCTGTGAAATTCAAAGGAGTCTAGAAGCATAGGAGCTCGAATTGGAATTGCAGACACAGAATTAGGGGTTTCGAAGAAACTGCACCGAGTTGAGATCAGGAAGAGAGACTCGAAATAATGCAATGGAGCTGTTTTTTTCGTTCTTGTTGAAATGAAATTCAAATCATTACAAAGCCAGAGAGAGCGAGAGAGCGAGAAAGCGAGAGAGAAAGACAAAGATAGTGAGAGAGCGAGACAGAAAGACAGAGAGAATGAGAGAGCGAGAGAGCGAGAGAGAAGCAGAGACAGTGAGAAAGTGAGAGAGAAAGTCAGGTGAGATAGAATGACATACCTGAGAGAGCGAGATCTAAAGCTTGCCGCCGTGAAGAGGATGACCTTCTTGTGAGAGCTGCGTTTTGTTTAGGTTTGGATTTTGAGACTTATATCGGGAACAAGTTTGCAAGTTTGTGCGGAGAACCTGTCAAAAGCCTTCTAGGGAGCATAAATTTTGATTTATCCACCCAAGAGTAATTTCTATAGAACACTGTTTATCAAGCATTTTTTAGGTGTTTTTTCATTTCTTAGAATGGAAAAACACCAGAAACTGTTTCTGGTAAGATTATCAAGCGGCCACGTAGTTTTCTATCTGGGAGGGACGAAATTTTGCTACTACCCAAGTTGCATGAATGTTCCTGCTACCTAGTTAACAGCCAAAGAAATGGAATCGAAAAGGGTATTTTTTAAAATATTATAACTTAGGAGGGTATTTGGGAGCCCTAAAGGGAAGTGAATTATTCCATTCATTTGGTTGCAAGCCCAGGTAACAGGAACATTCCTGCAACCTGGTTAGCAGCAAATTTTTTTCCATCTGAGAGTATCTATACCAGCACTCTCATGTGTCTATCTCTCACTTCCTTGAAACAAGGGGGCAGAGGTGTCTTTTTATATGAGGAGGAGAGAGATAGACTCATGGGAGTGTTGGCATAGGCCACACTCCCAGACAAAGTCCTTTTTCTTTTCATAATTATACATTCATGGACCAAATTAGATGCAGGGAACAACAAGATACATCAATTAAGGATTTTGAAGATATTTTGTATTGTATTTTTTTTTTTTAGGGGGGGCTCTCGCTCTTAGATTCCATGTATGTGGCTCAATATGAGACTCGTATGAGAATGATTCTGGTACAAGAACCTGAGCTATCCTCGATGAAATCTATTTCACCATCAATGAAGAATAGCATAAGAGTTGCTCGTCCTCGCACCTCACTCAGAAGTTACCACGATAATTGAAAAAGAGCTCTTAAGTGAGGATTGACACCCTTGGTCCTACGACCTTTGAACTGTCCTTGGGAATCAAATCCTCCTTTCATCCCACGCGTATGCAGATATGAGAATTTGAGGGATCGTGATCCTCTATTGTCAGGGAGCCGTATGGTCTCACACAGGCAAGGGCGAACTGACCGCCCCACTCACTGCCAGAGCACCCTGTAGGGGTGGGGTCCTTACCCTACTTGTGTGATGCATGTCGGCCTGCAGCCCAGCTGCCCGGCAGTAGAGGATCCAAATTAGAATTTGAGAGGACGAGGATAAGTGGACCGAAACACCAAATGTTTTGAGTGGAAAGAATGATAATTGTCATAAAAGTACATTTCATCAGTTTTTTTCTTAGTACACACATGGAATTATTTTGTCAGCAAAGCTAATGGATGAAAAATCTTACAAACTCGAATGTTTATCCCCTCCTAGTTAGGGAACTATCTCCCTCTTCACTAGACGCATACGTGAAGCAATTTCCATGTTATATGGATTTCCTCGAATTCAGATCCTCTCAAATGACATTTAATCACCAGAGTCAATCTCCCTCCATCCATGGGGTGTGGACCAAACCCCATGTCCATTTACCCCCTATTTGTAAATGGACATGCTAGTGTGGAGGGTTGGGGGATTGTTAGCATGGATTTAAATCATGGAATTGAAATTGGTACTGGTTTCGATCAAAATCAACGCTAATAATATTGATGGCGTGACTTCATAGACACCGTCAGATCCGCGTCGATCAAAGTCAAAAAAGGTATTTGGAATCACTTGAAGCGAGGTTGTACGCATGCGTCACACCGAGGTAGAGAAATCGTGACGTCTAGAAAGTCACCGACCAGAGTTGCAGGCGACGTTTCGCCTCTCTATTCATTCGTACGGTGCAAAAAGTGTTGGTTCTAGATTTTCAAAGCTCTACTTTTTAACACTTAACATATGAGTAAAATACCTTTGTTTGGGTTGCAATTTATACACAATTGGGATATTGAGTTATATTTGTCTACAAATTTGGCGCTCCACACAAACTAGTTGCCATCGTCCATGAAACCCAACTGACAAAGATCAACCGACATTGTTTCAAAAATTGGAATTGGATTGGTCGAATTGACCAATTTAGATATGTATTGATTGTGATTGATCCTGATTTTGGATGTACTGATCCAGTTGATTTTAGGGTTTTAGGACCAAATCACTGAGTTTTCGAATCTAAGGGGTCAATTATTGGGTTTCTAGTATAGGTTCAATACTTGATTGCGAATTTAAAATCATTGGTTCGTCTCACAAGAAATACGATAAAACCGTCTTACAAAAAATACGATACTTTTTGTTCCTAGGGTGTTTAGGATCCATCAGTTGAAAACCGGATGCCTACCAATTCTAAGGCATTTAGGACCTTTTATTTTTTTTTTGGGTAAAATTCAGAATCCATTCAATATTTCAAAGACACCGATTTCTAGTTTAAAATCCACGTGGTGATTAGGCTCAGATGATTTTGATTTTTGATAGTTATGGCGGGACGTAGGAACAGATTTGCAAGAAGAATATTTTATTATAATATTATTATTATATTTAGTGGGACCCATCAATAGCTGTCAATTAATAATTGACTCGAAAGATATCTTTATTTTTGATAAGAGACTCGATGGATATCATTGACACGATTACACGCATGTCTCTACAGCTGGCGCGTATCTTTGACGTCACCTCCATAAATATCTCTCTTCGACCGTTATTTCGTTTCGTCGATTTCAAATCAATTCTAAATACTTTCTATATTTTGTTTCATAGCTCAAGATTTGATTAGCTTCGTGTGCAATCTCAATATTACCTTGCAAGAGACTTTCTATTTTGTTTACTTTCTATTTTCTAAGTAGGCAGCTCTAGCTATACGTATTCGAGACCCTCCATAATTTATAAATGAGATTGAATTTGGCTTTGTGCTAATGGTTGTGTGATTCAGTGACGTGAGTGAGATAACTAGGAGAGAGTGAGAGGCTCGATCAACCCTAACCCCTTCTAGCTTTTCTATCTTCTTTTTCTTTCCATTCGATACCCTGTGTTGTGGTTACTGTTCTGAGATCTTTTGTTCAACTGAGATTCTATCGTGAGTGTTGTGTTACTGCTGGAATTCTATGTTGAATGTTACGGGAGTGCTTGGGCTTATAGTTGCTGGTTGGAGAAGACTGAACATACCTTGCGGCTCACTGGACTGAGTTGCTGGAATTCTATGTTGAATGTTACAGTAGTGCTTGGGATTATAGTTGCTGGTTGGAGAAGACTGAACATACCTTGCGGCTCACTGGACTGAGTTCTCTCCTACAATAGAAAAATTTGAGCCCCAAGATCTTCCAATCCACCCATCGGTTGCTGGCCAACTTTTGAGGTTCAAATCAACATCCCAGCCCTGCTGTTCGACAATAATTTCAGAGTTATCTGCTGGTCCATCAACCCTGTGGTAACTAGTTAGTAAGTCTGATCCTTACTTTCTATTTCTGAGACCTTCAAATATCTCAGCATCTAGCCATTGTTTGGGGCTGAGATGTGGGCGATTTATTCAACCCTATTAGACCCCTACTCGATGGAAATATAAGGCCCAACCAACATGTGTAGCTGCTATTTCTGAAGTTCGTTATTTTTCTGGTTGTTTGGTCTTGTTCCTGACCTGCGGTAGACCTATTTTGAATGCTGGTTGATTTTTTCTTTGGCTGGGATCCTTCTAAATCCTTTGCTAATTATTATTAGAGTCGTGGGGTTGATATGCTCTACTGTCCACTTATTGTTAGGTGATTGTTTGATGTAGTGTTGCTGAGATTGGTGAATGATGTAGATGAAATGAAATTGTTGAGATTGATGAGTTGCAAGACCAGTTAAGCCAGAATAAAAATGACTGGGAAATAGGAGTAACTCTGTGGGAGATCGAGTAAAAGAGACTCCTGAATATTGAGATGGTTTGTTCACGGGCAACAAAGATGAACTCACAGCTATGGGGGGCGTATGAATTACTAAATTTAGTTCCATTATATGATTTTCCTTTAAAATGTTTTATAGCATTTGTTATGGTCCTTGTGTATAATATTTCTTAAATTCTTAAGTTTCAGTTGGATATATATTGTTTCACATCCTTTTTGTAAATAGAATTTGTGCTCAGGTGGTCGGGATAAAGATAGAGGTAGGGAGACTGAGAGTTGTTGGGTGGGCAGACATCTATATAATGGTCATAATGATGAATATGGTGGTTGAGATAGGTTGAAAGATTCCAAGCATTTGAGAGATGAACCGGATTACCACTACAGGAAAGGAAAAAAAGATCCAGTAAAGGTGCCCAACATCATGGATGGTGATCTGGAAAGACGTGAAAAGAAACCACTGAGGTGTACAATGTCATCTAATCATTGGATGTTGGACAACTGTGTGTCCATCAAACCCGGTTCGATCCGGTTCAACCCGGTTCACCTTTGTATTGAACATTTATGCATTTTAGTTTAATATTGTCACATGCGATAAAAACTTTTTGAGCATTATGTGTCCGTAAGTTATACTTAAAATGGTAGTCATGACTAGGGTTTGGTCTGGGCACCCTTATCATATGGTCGTCGCATTGGGTATGCCTAGACATGTGATGTCAGGGTACGAATGCGAGTGCTCACATGTTTGATGTGTGCATTGGCGAAGAATCTACTTTGTCGATTCCCTCATGTATTACTGCGCGGATGTAGGAAGGGATAGACATGTGTCACCGACACCACTGCACTGAGGGAACCTGTCACTGCAAAGTGTGATCGCATTCTTTGGTTCATCAATGACCGAGACTCAAGCGAGTCAAAGCCAGTGTTCGGGAATGCGTGAACACTTTGTGAGTGAAGGAGTTATCCAACACGGTCACCATCGCCCGATTGGGGAACACCAAGATAGAGACTGTCGTGCATGGTCGATCGTAACGGATCCAGACTGTTTTGGAAATGGTTTTGCAAAATTTATTTTACATAAAATGATACATTATTTATAGTTATTTCAAATAAAGTGTTTTATCGAGTTTTACGGGACCCGATCGGATGCAACGCTCTTATATGGACATGTACTATGGATTGGGGTTTGGCAAGTACATGTGTACATGCCCTAGATTCCATAATGATGGTGTTGATTAGTGGGGGGGGTTGTATATGATAAATTGTTATCATATAGGGAGTTATTTGGAATTTTCTAATTTAATTGGCTCTTTATTTAATTAATGGATTTGGTGCTAATTGTAATTATGCATTAATAATTAAA
>NW_025318068.1:0-15978 GCF_018873765.1 Telopea speciosissima
CTACTCTGTTTGATTGGATCCATATAGCCGACCCCATTAAGTTGGGATAAGGCTTAGTTTTCTGTTGTTGTTTCAGTCTCCTTACTGTAATTTCTGATATATAACATAGAAGTCATGTCCATAGGGTACTCAGTCTTGATATTGTTAATACTAATGGCATGAGCTGAAAAAGTATATAAGGTGAACATCTTCCAGTTTAAGCGTCAGCCACGGTATTTTCTTTACCTGTCTTATATTTGAGAACGAAGCTTGACCTCAAGTTTTGTAAAATCAAGGGATCAATGTGTGATGCATATCAAACTTCAGCAGTCCATAATAATACTCTACCAACTCACGGTAGCTAAGAATGAAGTCTTCAACCCTGGGAACCCTTCTTCGAAATAGCACGGTGAAATCTCGAACTCCACAAATTCTCCAACAGTAAGAACAACGGTTGGGGCTTACAGTTGTTCTCGATCACTCCCTCATCTTCCACTGCAGCTTCAATTTTGTCTTGTGATCACGCTGTCATAGACTTCCACAATAGGATTTTCTAATGGTTGTTCTTCCTTCTCAAAATCAACCTTGTCATCGCCAGTTGTCGGAATCACTTCAACTTTAACCTTGATTTCAGGCTCCTCCTTTGATGGATGCTCGCTTCTCTTCCTTTGGAGGTGCAGAATTGAGACCAGCTTGTAAGTGGAAGGTGATTTTAATGTGCCGTCCATTCGCTGAATTAGGCATCGCATCTATTATTCAGTTGTTTCACCATCTCATACATTTATTTACAAGAATCCATTTCAAAGGGACTTAATTTACTGCTAGCCATAGCTCTGATACTAATTGATGGGTTTCTAGAGGCCTCAAGGATTAGGCTTCAGAAACTTAGATTTAACTAGAATTGCAGTGACAGGTTTAGAGACCAGATTTCAGAAGAAACAGAATAATAATTAAGCCAAGAATCAAAATGGGCTAATATTCTAGCTCAAGGTCAGAATAATAACTTCCCAAATGCTGGACCAAATCTGATGGACAGATCTTAAGTTTTAGAATAGTCTTACTGGGGGTACGATCCTAGAAACAGAATTCAAATTAGCAATCCAAACCAATATAGTCAGGAAACTTCAGACAACAATAATTATGAACTGATCTGACGAATAAACAGTGGCTTGAAACTTTAACAGCAAACAAAAATCAGATCTGAAAGATCAGCCACGAAACTGTAAGAATTCAGAAAATCCTAATTAGAGAAGGATTTCTGGAAATCAATGTAAAAATTGGATTTTTAAGTTCAAAACAGCAGCAGAACTTTAGAACAGAAACCGAAAGTCTAATATGAATTCAGATTTGAATTCCAATCGTTAAAATTTGAGTTCTGAGGAATTCCTTGTTAGAATAGGAAATCAAAAAACTTGAAGGAAAACTAGGTTTTATGCAAAGATCAGAACCAGAACATTACTGGAAATTCAAATAAGAGAATAGCAATTTCAGACCATTAACTAGTAACAGGTTCAGCAACTAAAAGATACGAATGAAAGAAGTTATGTTCCATACTTGGAATCGATGGATTAGAGAAGAGAAGAAGAAGAATAGAAAATGAGGATATGACCAGGCTTCTCACCTAGCGCTGCTGGAATCCCACCAGCAGTATTGTAGTCTCACCAATAGAATAGTTGAATCCCACAACCAGATTCTGAATCTCACAAAAAAGAACAGTAAAAGCCATCTTCATTCATTAATAAAATTCATGTATAAAGCTGGTGTTAGAGTTACTAGTAGTTATGTTCTAAGGGTAGTTTGGGAACTAGCCTGTTAACTAGTTGCCCTGTTTTGTAATTTCTATCTTTTTCCCTTTTTTACTGTTTACCTCCTTAGGGAGGTGTATGTAATTCCTTTACTTCTACTAATGAATCAATATAGCTGTGGAGAGATATCTCTCACACACACAAGTTACAACCGAAATATTATTCCTCCATTCTCTTGTTCTCTTCTTCTTCTCCAGCTTCTTCTCCTTCACTTACCTATATTCCCAACCTAGAAACCAACTTGGTATCAGAGCCAAAAGGTTTGAGAGTCGTATCACCACTCTTTTCCACATTTTTTCCCTCTCTTTGAAATCCTTTGAGTTCTAGGATTTCAAAGAAGAGGTTCATATGTAAATCCTTTGCTGAAGTAATATGACATAGGTTTTCTACAACCTATTTGGTGATTGAAGATGGTCCTTGAGATAGTGTGGAGCTCCTTTGAAGTTATTTTCAAGTAAACCAATCAGCAGCCTAGGGTTCCGCCAGTTCAAGGTTGCAGACCATCTCAGTCCTTCTTTCGATATCTTTTTGGAGCTTGGAATAGCTCAATAGAATCGTACAAGGGTCCCTTCTATGCTCCAAGTGTGCCTCCTTGATGAATGAAGGTATTGTTCAAGCATAGCTCAGTTTCGTTGGAACTGTTCTGCTGCCCAGATTTCCGCGATTCAAGGTTGAATCAATGGCTCAGCTTCATTTCAGCATGGGTTTGACTGTTGGACCAGCCCATTAGGATCGTACAGGGTCCTATTTATTGTGCTTGTGGTCCTCTTTGATGGATGAGAGCATCTTTTGAGCCCACCTCAGTTTCGTGGTGACAGATTTTCTGCCCAGGTAAGCCCGATAATGCTGTATTGTCCTTGTTCTTGCATTTAGGGTATGTTGGGCTTCTTGTCTGGTTGAGAAGTGATTATGAATATCTGTATGTGAGTATTGGAGCTTGTTTAAGCTGCTTTTTCTTATTGGGGAGTGTGGGAGTGAAGCTTTTTTTCTTGCTGGAATCTCTGTTTTGTGTGTTGGGATAATTTCTGTGGGTTGAGTGTGCTCTCCCCCTTGCTGGCTGTTATCTGCTTATGGTCAAGTGCTATTTCCCATGCACTATGGTTGATACACCTACATCTGAACTTGGTTCGGCTACCTCACAGCCTCTCCCCACAGCTCCTCCCATTGTCTATGAGAATGTGCCTACACAGATTTCCTTTGTGAAACTTGATGGCACTAACTATTTGGATTGGTCACACTCCGTAAGGCTTTCACTAAGAAGCAAACGGAAACTTGGCTATATTACCGGTACCATTACCGCTCCTGAGCCTACCTCACCTACTTATGAACAATGGGAAGCCGACAATTCTACAGTCATGACATGGCTGATTTTCTCTATGACCCCTGAGATTGGACGGAGGTTTATAAGAAAGGAGACTGCCAAGGCCATCTGGGACAGCGTTTCACAAACTTATGATCGGGTGGGTGACTCTGCCAAGGTCTACCAGCTTCACCTAAAGATCAACTCCATGCGACAAGGTGATAGGACCATTTCTGAGTACTATAATGCCTTTCTTGGCCTCTTGGAGGAATATGATCATTACAGAGATCTTCACTTGAAGGACCCAGAGGATGAGGCTAAGGTCTATCGGACTCTTGAAAAAGAGCGTATCTTTACCTTACTTGGTGGTCTGAATCCTGACTATGAGCCTATCAGACTTCAGATCTTAGGCTGGTCTCCCTTCCCATCTCTTAGTGAGGTCTGTAGTTACTTACAGAGTGAGGAGACTAGACGTGTTGCAATGGAGCCAGCTTCTGTATCTTCTCTTGAGAGGTCAGCCCTCAACTCCAGTTCTTCCCGTGATACCCGTGGAGGTGGTCGTGGCCCAGGGCCTGGCCGAGAGGTAGCTAACACAGTAGAGACAGTGGGTGCCAATAGTGTTGGTAGGGACCATTTTAAATGTGACCATTGTGGGAGAACTGGACACACCAAAGATCGGTGTTGGTCTCTTCATGGTCGTCCTCCTAGCACACGTAGTCGTGGTGGCCGTAGAGGGGAGCCCGAGCTCACTCTGTGATGACTGAGGCAGATACTATACCGGATGACCCCACCTTTATGGAGACAGTGGTTCGACGGGTCATGTCACAGCTTAGCACATCTTCTACACCTTCTGTAGCCAGCTCCTCATCATCCTCGGCCTTACAGGTCTCTACTTCAGCCTCTACTGCAGCCCAGTCTTGGGTCATTGACTCTGGTGCTACTGACCATATGACTGGTACGTCCCATAATTATGATTCCTATACCATTTGCTCTGGTAAGGATAAGGTTAGAATAGCTGATGGCTCCCTATCCTCCATCTCTGGTAAGGGTAGTATTCCTGTAACCTCGTCTATTTCTCTTTCTTCTGTTCTTCATGTTCCTAACCTTACAGTTAATCTCTTATCTGTGAGTCACTTGACAAAATCTTTGAATTGCTCCGTCACATTTTTCCCTTCTCACTGTCTTTTTCAGGATTTGGTGACGAAGAGGATTATTGATAGTGGACGTGAAGAGCAAGGCCTTTATTTTTTTTACCCTTTTCTGCCCACAGCTCAGTCTTATGTGTGTGGTCATACTGAGAGTAGTTCTGTGGAGTCTGTTATGTTATGGCATAGGCGTCTTGGCCATCCATCTTTTGTTGTAATGAGGAAACAATTGCCTCACTTATTTTCTTCTGTTGTTTCTTCTCATGTTTTTCAATGTGAACCATGCATGTTTGCCAAACATTGTCGTTCCTCTTATCCATATCATGGTAATAGAACTGTTGCTCCTTTTCATCTTGTGCACACTGATGTTTGGGGACCTTCTCCTACTACCTCTTTATTTGGTTATCGTTATTTTGTGTCCTTTATTGATGATTTCTCTCATGCTACTTGGACTATTTTGATGAAACATAAAAGTGATGTTTGTGATGCGTTTAAAACCTTCTATCAGATGATTCTTCCTCAGTTTGACACCCGAATCAAAGTTGTTCGATCTGATAAAGGGGGGGAATACATGTTTAGTGGTCTCCAAAACTTCTTTACTGATAATGGCATTCTCCATCAGCTAGCGTGTGTTGACACTCCCCAACAAAATGGGGTTGCTGAGAGGAAGAATCGCCATTTATTGGAGGTCACCCGTAGTCTCTTGTTTGGTATGCATGTCCCCAAAACCTTTTGGTCCGCTGCTCTTCTCACTGCTTCTTTCCTCATCAATCGCATGCCTACCAAACTTCTTGACTACAAATCTCCCTTGGACATTTTATCTCCCAAAGTTTCAGCTTTCTCTCTTCCCCCTAAGGTCTTTGGTTGTGTTTGTTATGTGCATGTAAACAAATCTGCCCGCACTAAACTTGATCCCAAAGCTCTGAAGTGTCTCTTCCTTGGGTACTCTTCTACTACCAAGGGCTACAAGTGCTATCACCCTTCTTCTCGCCGGTGTCTTATCTCAAAGGATGTCACCTTTCTTGAATCCCTTCCTTTCTTTGCCCCTTCTCAGCATCCTCTTCAGGGGGAAAGTGTGGAAGTGAACAGGCTGCTGATTTTCTTCATTCTCCTCTTCCTATCTCTCCTTTTATGCTTGATATTGGTACACACAGGACTGTGGATGTGGTTAATACTAGTGATCAATCTCAATCAGATGTGAACACAGAATTGGTGGTTGAAAGTGGTCCTAGTAAGGAGAAGGATTACCACATTACATACAGAAAGGGTGAAGGCGTACATAATCAAAGAAAGCAAACCTACCAAGAGTCCTCTTTGGATCCAGATCCACATTTTGAGCTTCATCACTCTCAGTCAGGTGACATCCCTTCTCCTCCTTGTGATTTAGACCTTCCTATTGCTGTTAGAAAAGGGAAAAGAGCTTGTACTAATCCTATAGCCCAGTTTATTTCCTATGATGCTCTTTCTCCCACAAGTATGGCCTTTATTACTGCTCTTTCTACAACTTCTATTCCCAGGAATGTCATCGATGCTATGTCTGACCCAAAGTGGAGACAAGCTATGTCTGAGGAAATGATGGCCCTTGAGAAGAATGATACTTGGCAATTGGTGGACCTTCCTAAGGGACGTGTCCCAATTGGCTGCAGATGGGTCTATACAATCAAATATAAATCTGATGGCAGTGTCGAAAGATACAAAGCAAGGTTGGTTGCCAAGGGATACAGTCAAGTCTATGGGATCGACTATCAGGAGACGTTTGCTCCTGTGGCCAAGCACAATTCTATAAGAGTCCTCTTATCCTTGGCTGCCAATAATGATTGGCCTTTATACCAGTTAGATGTGAAGAATGCTTTCCTTCACGGTGACTTGGAAGAAGAGGTGTACATGCAAACCCCTCCTGGCTTCAAAATGCCTTCAGCTGAATGGAAAGTGTGCATTCTCAAGAAAGCACTATATGGTCTCAAACAATCTCCCAAGGCATGGTTTGAGCGCTTCCGACAGGCTATTCTGAGAAATGGGTATTCCCAGAGCCGAGCTGATCACACTCTCTTTACCAAGCGGGGCAATGGAACTATCACAACCCTCATTGTTTATGTTGACGATATTGTGGTCACAGGGGATGATATAACTGAAATAAGTAAACTGAAAGACTACCTGGCACAGCAGTTTGAAATCAAAGATCTGGGTCCCTTGCAGTACTTCTTAGGGATTGAAGTATCAAGAACCAAGAAAGGAATCAACATATGTCAACAGAAGTTTGTCCTTGATTTGTTGACAGAGACAGGGATGTCAGGCTGTAAACCAGCAAATTCTCCCATTGAGCGTAATCATAAAGCGGGAGAAGATTGTGGTTCTCCTTTGGTTGATGCGGGAAAGTACCAACGGCTAGTGGGAAGCTTATCTATCTTGCTATGACTCGCCCAGATATCTCCTATGCAGTGGGAGTGGTGAGCCAATTCATGCATGCTCCCAAGGGTGGCCACTTAGATGCTGTGTACCGCATTATTAGGTATTTGAAGTTTTCTCCAGGGAAAGGACTATTATATGCCAAACACAATCACTCGAGAGTGGAAGGCTTCACCGATCTTGATTGGGCTGGCTCCATTACGGACGGAAGATCTACCTCGGCTATTGTACCTTTGTGGGAGGTAATTTGGTTACTTGGAGAAGGAAAAAACAGCATGTTGTAGCGGATCTAGTGCGAAGCGGAATTCGAGCCATGGCTCATGGTGTTTGTGAACTCATATGGTTGAAAAGGCTTGTTCAGGAACTGGGATTTGCTATTGAAGGCCCTATGAGACTCTACTGTGACAACAAGGCTGCCATCAGAATTGCCCATAATCCGGTTCAACATGACCGAACCAAGCACATTGAGGTTGATAGGCACTTCATCAAGGAGAAGATTGATTCTGGCCACATTTGTACTCCGTTTGTGCAGGTGGTGATCGGTGGCGAGACATCTTCACTAAAGCTCTTGCTTTTCCTCGATTTAGTACACTCTTAAGCAAGGCGGGAATGCATGATATATATTCTCCAGCTTGAGGGGGAGTGTTAGAGTTACTAGTAGTTATGTTCTAAGGGTAGTTTGGGAACTAGCCTGTTAACTAGTTGCCCTGTTTTGTAATTTCTATCTTTTTCCCTTTTTTACTGTTTACCTCCTTAGGGAGGTATGTAATTCCTTTACTTCTACTAATGAATCAATATAGCTGTGGAGAGATATCTCTCACACACACAAGTTACAACCGAAATATTATTCCTCCATTCTCTTGTTCTCTTCTTCTTCTCCAGCTTCTTCTCCTTCACTTACCTATATTCCCAACCTAGAAACCAACTGTTGGATCCTCTTGCAAACTTATATAGAAAACTCAAAACACTATAATGGAAAGGACTAAACCAATCCTTAGCTAATAAGGTAACATAAACTTACTAGGATATTAAAATAATGAAGGAAACTGACTCAAAACAAGATTGGACTTACAGAATCCCAATCCAGCCTAACTAAAACACTTAATAACAATTAAAATAAAACTAATTTCGTAGGCCTAGCATCCACCCATATTATAGGCCCATTAAAGTGGCCCATTACAATGAAAACACGTTGGATCAACGGCATTAAGGCACAACACATATATAATAATCCAACCCAAAGCTTATTTCCATTAAAATAAGCCCAATTGTATTTTATGTACATCACCAACCTAGTGGATCTAGCATTTGAGAGAGAATTAATCAAGCCCATGACACATTCTCTAATTGGAGTTTGGTTGGTTTGCATCTAGCGTTTGTCTCAAAGGAATCTTAAACTTTCAAGTTTTTGAGAGAGAGTCTACTTCTAGTGCATTATATAAGAAAAAAGAAGAAGATGATGATAATGACAATATACTTATAGGATCCAAAGGATTATATTTAATAAAACTCACGTAAGCCAATCTATTGGATCCAGCATTTGAGAGAGAGAATTAATCAAGCCCATGACACGTTCTCTAATAACAGAGTTTGACTGGTTTGCATCCAGCTTCTGTCTCATAGGAATCTTTGATTTTGAAGTTTTTGATAACTCCTTATTCATGTTGAGATCACCCGAACATAAAATATCAGCAGCAAATCTTAAGTCCAACAGCATCTGCAGAACTCCTTTCTCTGACACCTGAGGCCTGTGAGACTTTAAAGTTGAAAGAAAGTCCTCATACACATCAACCACCTACAAAAAAAAACACACATCACGGTAAATATATCATACAAGACAGCAAATGAACCACCAGGAAACGTTTTTGAGTTACAGCTGCATGCATATCCACTATCCAGAGACCTAGTATGTTGCTAATGGAAAATAAAAATCTAATACAACAAGAATATGCTGGAAATAGGTATAGTTCTCTACCAAAATTGCGTGTGGATATAATGACTTTAGAGAGCTATACTGGTCATTTTTTGAGATAAGAAGAGATGTTTACCTTTTCCAAAAGTCTCAAAGCAAATTTTTGAAGCATTAGCTTGTCAACAACATGACCTCCAACTCGATGAATTTCTTCATATGCTTGAAAAAGAAAAGAGATGATATAGAGAGACTGCATGGAAGGAAGTGATATTTTCATCTCCGGCTGGTCCTCAACTCCTCATTAGCATGATCTTGCTTTACCACAATTTCTTCCCAGCCCTTGCAGAAAAATTAACAAGACAATTGAAATAAATGTTCTTGTGGAGAAATTTACAAATAAAAATCATGAAAGTTAAAGAAAAGCATCAAATCATATTAGAAACTATTTCCACAGGCAGATATCATAGAGGCACTAAAACACCAGACACTGTTGACAAATCAATCAGCTCAAGATAAACATACTGGATATGAAAGTAACAGAACAGAAATCATTATATATCCTTTTCTTTTTTTTCTTTTTTCTTTTTTGATAATCAAAACAACTATATCTAGGATAACAGCCAAACTTTACCTTTAGGGTTATCCATCCGGAGATCATTTCATTATGATTGAGAAAATGCTGAAGGAGAAAGCAAAGGTTATCTATTATACTCACACAGATCACATATATGCTGTAATTTATATCTGGGGTCAGCCTCTTCATTTTACATTCAACATGATTGTTATCTTATTTATCAAAAACAAGGATTCTTTATTCTATGGAGAACTTTATTCATTAGCTTTTAATACTCCTATCAGACGGAAGAGAGAAGTGCAGAAATATGGCTCTCAACATACAACAGGATCAACATTTCCTTCTAACGCACTGCCTTTTATGGACATGGCAACAAACTTAATGACATATCAACCAGTTTCTCAAGTAACAGTAAAACATCACCACTATGGCATCATTATCTATGAGCCCAAACAGTCTAGGACTCTTAAAAATAAAGCCAAAAGAAAGAAAAACTTATAATGCAAGTGTTATTCATTTGTCAGTAGATCAATTTCTTTGTTTGAAAGGTCATATCTAGATGTCTGCAAATTTCAAATTGCATAGTTTTGTCAAGATAAAATTTTGTTTATTAAGAGCATTTTCAAGTCTTTAAGTAATTCTACACCCCTTCTTTGACATACATATTTTCATTGTAGTCATCAAATCAGATCATGATGCAAGAGCATCCCATTCAAGAATTGCAGTCAACCATGCCAGAAGGTTCAAGGTTTTATTATTCCAAGAAAAGATCATGTCAGCCAAAATTGACAGGTTGAAGCCTCTCTCCATCGGCATTCTCACAATCTAAACTTTTAAACTAAACGGATTTCATTTGTTTACCAGGGTAACGTTACTTGAGTAGTCATTCAAACTCATCAAAAGAGAATTAGAAAAATCTTCTAAATAGAACAAGATGTAACGTACTCAAATGCTTTTGACATAGAATCATAGTTGTCAAGGCGTATAGGCTCTTTCTTGGGTCCAAGGTAACAGCACACCTTGTTGACACTTCACAAGTTTATGTTAATTATATTTATTGCTTTGTTTTTTAATGAATATGCTGATATTATATCCTATGCTTTGTTTATTATATGTTTATTTTCTCATATTAGGCCATTACTAGCATAATTATATAATTATATCATATTGCATTGATATGACTTCTACGTTAAATATAACCATAATTATACAAAATTATAATTACTATATTACCTATATCTTTAATGCACACCTAGGCACCCCTCCAATGCCTTGGGCCTCCTAGTCGCCTTGACAACTATGCACAGAAAATAAAATATATGGCTATAAATAAAATGAGAAGATTAGATTGCATGACGAGTTATGATTACCAAGTGTGAACACGAGGCCTCAAGTTTAAGAATGTTCACATTGAACAACAAATTCTGAAGGTTAGGACCAACTCCAGTCCATCTCTCCTGGGACCCTGCAAAAGTGGGACTTGCACCATAATACGCCCTACTCTAAACTATTTATGCAAACACGGTCATTGATCTTAACAAAAAATATGATAACAGACCTAATTACTTTACTTAAATTGATGTAGAATATAAGGAGTTCAACTATAGAAGAGAAAGTAGATCTTTCTGCAAAGACAAGAATAAACATCTATATGCTTATGTTTACTGTGTTACTCAATTTACTTTAACCTCATCAAAGGTGAATGAATAAATGCATAACAAGCCAATGAAGATCTCATCCAAGGTGAATGAATAAATGCATAACAAACCAACGAAGGCAGAAGATACAAGACAATAAACTTGGAAAGGAAACTTCAAAAACAACAAGGTTAAGGGTTTAGAGCACAAGCCACTTACTCTCAAGGATGTCGTTGCGGATAATGCATCATCTCTTTTAAGATCCCTGGATAGAATAACAGAAAGCTCATCGGATACCCAAGATATCCAGAAGCAGTGAGCCCTAATGCAAAGATATTGTGAAACCCTGCTAAGTTCTTCAAGTCTTGGACTGTAATTATCATTCATTCCATACAAGGCTGAAGCTACCAACGAAGTTTGTCTTCTAGGGCTATCAAGCATTTGTCTTCTGCTGTTGCCACGAATAGGAGAATCAAGGGACAAACTGGTGTGCCTCAGCTTTGATGGTAACTTATCAAACACCACAGCTGCAGTATCTTTCATCCATAAACTTGGAGAACCCAGTATTAGTGGTACGCAACTTGAGTGATTTTGCAATGCAAATAAGAGTCGTCCAATGAACAGAGATCTCTCAACAACTATGGCAGGAGGCTCAATCTCTTTCTCCTTTTGGTCATTGCCCAGAGCAGTAGACAAGTATTCAAGCTCATTTTCAAGTCCCATTAGTATGGTCAATACACTTCCATGACACTTATTTTGTAAATATGGTGCTAGTTCCTTCAATCTCGTAGTTGCCTTAGGAGATTCTAAGAAGCACAGCAGGTCTTCCAAAACACTCTGGCATCTACTGTCAACGGCATCTCTAATTCGGCTAACTTCAGGTCCAAGATAGTTATTTAAGTAACTTTGGAAATCATACTCTTCCTTCATGACCTTGAAGTCAAATCCCAGGCCCGTCTTTTTAACTTTTGGCTCTGAGAACCACACTCCACCACCTGTGGAAGGTCTGTTCAAGTATGCCTGGAAATCAATCTGGTTTGCATTACTTGCCACAATTGCCCTAATTGAATCACTCACATTGATAACTCTGCTCAAATCCTCAAAACCTAAGTCAATAATCCTTTCCATCCTCCGAACAAAAGCATCCTCAAAAATCCCATCCCAGAGGTTTTCATCATTTCCTATAAGAAGCTCCCAGATACTCTTCCAAGGTGACTCAATCTCGGAACCAAAAACACTCCTCAGCCATTCTAAACTCCCCTCCAATGCTTCCGGACTATCCAAAGTCTCTCGGATTTCCATCTCGGCCGATGCAAGCTCTTTGCCGCTCATGATTATATCAATCAAATACCTTCCATTTATCACCCTAACAATCTCTTCACCACAATTCTTCAACGAATTGGAACAAGTTTGAGCAATGAAATCCCTGTCAAGCATAACCATAGCAGCCTCTAATCTCTCTCTGAATTGTTTCCATAACCTAACCTCATCCTCAGGATTCAGGATTCCCCCGAAAAGTTGCGAACTTGGTGGGGTACTCAGTATAGTCTTATAAAAGAAAGATATGTCATTCAAGACCTGCAGAAATAACTCTCCAACTTGTCCAAGACTAAGCTGAATGATCCTTAATACATCACAGTAGACCGAAATAACATAACTATAGTCACAAGGTCCAGATCCACAACTAAATAGTTTCTGAGATATCCAAGACCTCCTTGAATCCAAAAACAAACTCAAAACCTGCTTGGGATCCAGCTCATCAATGACGGCGACGGCAGCCAGCGCGTCCACATAGGATACAGTGCCAAGCCCGCGATCCATTAATTTCTCCCAACTCCTCTGCGAAATCTGGCCCTTGAAGCTCTCAACAATTTGCCACTGGTGTTGAAGCAGAGGAAAATTGGACAAGAAATCCTTGTCGGGACGTCTACTAACTAACAGTTCATGAACCTCTCTAGCCCTGAGATACCTATTCGCAGCCTCCACAAACATTGACTCGTCAAGGCAACCCCAGATATTCTCCGGCGTGTCGACAAGGTACTTCACACGACTAGCGACCCCGTAGATCCGAAGCCTTGAAGGATCAGGAGTTAATTTTGGAGATCCAGCAATGGAGGCAGCCGAGAGTGAACGGATTCCATTATCGATCGTTGTAATGTTGACGGAGATAGATTCACAGGAAGATTTCATCTGAACAATGGAATCTGCAGAATTGATGAGATCACGGTATCTATTACCAACGAGTTGTCGAAGCTCTTCTTTCTTCTCTTCGATCTCCTTCTTTGTGGCCTTCTCCACATTGCGGATTTCGGAGATCGGTTTCGCCCGGAAGAGGGATTCCGCATCTTTGAAACCAGCAACTGTTGCATCTTCGCTAGACCTCCAAGGTACTCTCATGGTGGATTCACGATATCTATACCCTGCCTTTTAGTTTCCATGGTACTGGATCCGTCACCAAACCTTTACTTATTTGAATCGATTAGCCACTAGACAGAGACCAGATAACATAGTTGTCATGCCATGGCGCCCTGGCGCTGGAGAAGGTTGCATGGCGACCAACGCCCAAGGTTTAATATTTCGTGATATCTCGGTATCTCGGGCCTACCGAGATATCCGAGATACCCGAAATATCGCGAAATATGATCGAAATATTGCATTTTTTCTGCAATATTTCGGGGGTCCATCTCGGGGGGTATTTGGCCATATCTAGGCCTGAAACTTCATGAACAGCCTTATTTAAGCTTAATAAACACATTTAAACCATAAAATTGCAAAAATATGAATTCAAATTGGTGTTTTGGGCCTGCACCCTTGATTGACATACGGTCGCCGACCCTAATGTATAAATAGTTAAATACACATAGATTAGGCAGTTAATATTTAATAATAGTATTTAACTTCATCATATATCAAGTTAAAGCCAATACACATTGATGAGTACCATGATTCTCATAAACTCCATAATATTCAATAACTCAAAACTCAATAGCTCAAATGCTTAAAGCCTTAAAGGTAATACACTAAGTGTCAAAGTCACAAGACTCGCAAGTCACAACTCACAAGTTCATAGATCAATAAAATCACAACTTAAGTTACAAATTACAAGTGCTAAACTACTAATAGCAGTTGTTGTGCCTCCCTGGATCAATCCCATTCATACCTCGCTGGAGTCGACGTCCATTGCTCTCTGTTTGAAGGACATATGTGGACCACGGTATAGAATCGGAGAAGAAACGAGTGATGTCTTCCCGGCGACAAGGAGCTTCAACAATGCTTGGATGATGCTTGGAAGGGAGGAAGAAGAGCAAAAAATGAGGAAGAATAAAGAAAAATAGAGTTTCAGCAGCTCTCGGTCGATACCCTCACATGATACTATTTGTCACTTTTTCAATATCTCGCGATATATCGTGAGGTCCACGATATTTCGTCGATATCTCACGATATATCGACGAAATATTGTATTTTTTGTTTCGGATTGGTTTCGTATCTCAGACATGTCGAGATATACGAAATTTGACGATATATTGCCGAAATTTGGCGATATATTGCCGAAATTTGGCGAGATTTTCAACCATGCCTACGCCATGGCATCCCTCTTTGATTTCTTCTTCCTGTCTCTCTTTCCCTCTTCGATTTCTTCTTCCTGTCTTCGATTTCTTCTTCCCTCTTCGATTTCTTCTTTCCCTCTTCAATTTCTTTCGATTTCTTCTTTCCCTCTTCGATTTGTTCTTCAATTTCTTCTTCCTATCTTCTTTCCCTCTTCGATTTGTTCTTCAATTTCTTCTTCCTATCTTCTTTCCCTCTTCGATTTCTTCTTCCTGTCTTCTTTCCCCATTCGATTTCTTTCGATTTCTTCTTTCCCTCTTCGATTTCTGAATTTTCTTCTTAAAACTTGAGAAACAATAGAGAAAAATAAAACATGCCTTGAGTATACATCTATTAAAACATAAAAAATAGAGAAAATAAAAAATGGACATATTACCCTTTAATATTTATAATGGACCATTTTACCCTTATGACATAACCCATAACCCAAATGCATCTCCCCCAAAACCTTCCATTGTAATCTTCCTCCACTCTTTCTTCTCTGGCGATTCTTTGAAGAAATAAATCGTCTCCGACAATCTACGAAGAAAGAAATCATCGTTGGGGACTACTGTTGCTATTTCTCTACTCACCGGCGATATTGAAGAGAAGAAAGTTGTTGTTGCTATAAATCTCCAAACCAATCTGCTCTGCTCCACTGCTAGGCCTCCTGACCAGCACCGACCTTCACTCACCAATCATATTGATTTCAATAAAACAAAATCAAGGTCGGAGTATGTCAACTGTTTTTCATGCATAAATTGTCTTGTATAATAGAAAGGGGAAGTATCATGTGTGATTTTTTGGTATTTAACATTTTCACCTGAACGACTGACTGTGTTCCATGCTACAAACAGTGAAAGAGAATTTCAGAGGAGTAGTGGAGGATGAGATCTGCTCTGCTTTGTGTAGACCTGATTCCAGTCTAGGTTGTTTGGGAACTTGAAACCACCCATTTAATGGATTGAGTTTTGTTTGTCAACTGCTCATCATATTCCAAACAATTTGGTCCTACTTTTTTTTATTGGATAGTCTAAAATGGAAGAACTTTTATAGTAGACATGGGCCGGGGAATTTATATTGTGTGTGTGGACCATAAAGCCCCGTTTGGTTGCACTCCTCAGGAACGTTTTTGTTGTTCTTGTGATTTGTGGGAACTAAATGGGAACGGAAATTTTTATATTAACTCGACTGAAGCCGCCTCCTAGTCCTACCTCGCGTACGCAAGCTATCATTTTGGCTTGCAAATCCAACTGAACTAGAGATTTTCTCCTTTACTCGACCTAAGGCTACCTCCTACCTCACGAATGCACGATTCTGGCCTACAAATCTCAAGTTGGTAGCATGTAATCTGTAATTTTTCTTCTCAAAAGACTTTGTTCTTATTCTCACTGGTTTGCTTCATGGTACTCCATCAAGATCTATTGATTATCCCCGTTTGGAAAAATTGTTCTATTTCACGGCAAGAGTGCAAGAGAGGGTGGTTCCAACCATCGTGTGAGTTGCTGGAATAGCAAGGATGGGAATAGTTACAGGGGTGAGTGTGTTCAGTTGGATTCAGAGGTGTATGTGCTAAAAACTCACAAAAAATAGAGAGAAAGAGGGGCGGTGGAGAGACTAACCTTCGCCGGAGGG